>NC_083650.1:22084836-22182336 GCF_963576545.1 Limanda limanda | reverse complement strand
CGGAGTGAGAGGGGTTTGGACTTGGCCTGAAATGTTTCATTGATGGATGCAGCAGCAGCAGAACTGCAGGAGGCTTGCTCGTGCTCGGCTTTGCGAATAGTAAAAGTAAAAACCCTCCCTGTTGGCTTTCATCTGTGCAGCATCCATCTCAACAGCTGCTGTTTGCAGCTCAGGGGTGCGGTTGAGCCTTCCCCAGCCTTATGCACTGTATGTAGGCCAGTGCTCCCGCAACAGACATCACACAGGCGGTTATAGAACCAGTGGGCCTATAACAGCGTAGAAAAAAAGGTGCCTGTGTATATAATGTCATTTTGAATCAGCAGTGACTTAGATTCACTGTGTGCATCCAGCCCTGCCTCATCCATATCACCAGCGTGCATGCATGGAGAAACGTGTCCCCGACCAGATTTATTTGTCGCCGCGATCGGCAAACGGAAACCAGCCCACGGACAAGAAAAATGCACAAAGTTGAAAACGAATGCTTCCATCACGTTCTGTGCCTGGCCTGCATGGAGCTGCGTGCATAGATTGTCAGCGAGAGAGATAGCACGACCCACCTAAGCACGGCACTCTTCGAAGCTTTACGTCCCTGTTCTATTTTAAGCACTCTGCGCGGACTGATAGCCCAGCACTGGAACGGAATATCGATTCATTGCATCTAAAGAAGGAAATGTCCAATATATATATAACTCCAGCTCTAAGTGGCTGTGCATCGTTTTCAGTAATGTATTAGATAGAGAGGCTGTGGATTCAGTCGTGTCACGCTGTAGCGTTCGCAGGCTGTCAGCACATATATGTCCGAACCATACTGGCTTCAGCACTGATTCCTCTCACCACTGTTTGGATGGAGACTGCCACGGCAAACCTGTGTGCGTGCATGTGTGTGTGTACGTGTGTGTCTTTACGATTGGGTCTGCACTGAAAAGCTGCACTGGTTGACTAATGAATTGTGAGTGTACTTGCAGTAGAGTAGTGTGGGTTGTAATGCAGCGAGGTAGAAAATACTCTCATCTCACGAGCAGTTTAAGATATATACTCACCATCAGTTTCCTTGCTATCGCAGCATATACAATCACAGTATATGTATGTGCAGTATACCCCGAGGGTGTATGGCTATAGCAACAATGATGTAAGTGTAGATACACAATGCTAGCCAGTCAGTTATTATCATAGGGCAAAGTGTTACATGATAAGAATGAGTTTCATTCACACAAAGAAATATTGACCAGTAGTAGATGATATTTAACCTCAGCTTCAGTCCTGTACACAGCCTCAGTTACCTATTATAAATGGAAAAGTAAAATAAAACCTATTGCTGTGTGACTCTTACAGCAGTATAACAAAGCATCCACGAGCAGTGATGAGCATTCCCTCACTGTACTACGAGCATCAAACTTCACACCTGAGCTGTAACTATTGCCACAAATACCCAAAGCAAACACAAACAACGATTCTCTTAACCAGTTGGAGGGTCGTCCATACTGCACCGACACCAGAGGCTCATGGGAAGTGAACTCCTGCATCTTGTTGCAATCACTTCACCTACATGGAAAGCATAGAGAAGGGCTTAATGTATGTAGCCTTACTCTGTGCAGGTATAGTTGAATGATGTGTAAGGGATGATGTGTATCTAATTTCACTGAGAGCTACAACTGTATGTGTGAGTGCACCTTGGAGATAGAAACATGCTAAACTTGTCTCAGGTTCGAAATGAATGCACATGAAACACCTATAACATGTATATATTTATATATATATATATATTTGCACTGGGAAAACTTAAGACCACATCCATACAATTCATACATATCAGGCTTAAGAACACGCCTGAAAACGAATATCACGTGACTACATGTACATTGGGCATGCGTGTGCTGGTGTCCACAGGAATTGGTTGAATAGTAGCTTGTCTCCTACACATGTAAAATACAGAATTTTACTATACAACAGCTGCGGCTACATCCTGACTGAAAATACCTAATCAGTGTGTGTGTGTGAGTGTCAGAAATGTTTTGATTACTCTGGCATTTCTTTTATTTGAAGCCTGTGTTGATGCTGGATCCAATACTGTGGTTTGAATCGATCGACCCAGACCATTCTGATACGTTGTATGTATTGGAATATACTTGATCAGTTTTATAAGTGTCCGACATCTGTTGGCCTCCAGTCTTTTAAATTGTCTAATCCTTTACAGTCATCCATGTAACTCTATTATTAACACAGGACACTGGAACACATGTGAGGAGAACACACAACTTATTTTGAAGTTGAAACTCGAGGATGTGAAATATGCCTCAGTCACCAGGAAATCTTTCTTCTAAGTGATATCACCATAATGTGCCAACAGTGTCTCATAACGAGAAGGGTATCACCAGTATTGACGATAAAAAAGACATGTTCTGTTGAGACAGCGTGGGCGTTGACAGGGATCTCTCTCTCTCTCTCTCTCTCTCTCTCTCTCTCTCTCTCTCTCTCTCTCTCGTTCCCTCTGTGATCAGGCTGATCAGAGCTCACTGTTCATGTTTATGGATGAGACGGGTTTGATCGCACTCTGAGGATGTCAGTGGACATATTGAAAGCATGTCATTGTTGTCTAAGGCCTGTCATCTAAATGTGTACCCACCCAGTGTTGCCTTGATAGTCAACCTGTCAGTTGTAGTTGGTATTTCGAGTATTTGTACTTTTTTTGTTTGGTTGAGTGAGTGCAGTGTCATTTAAAGGTGGCTGATGCTAATTAGCTATACGTCCTTTCATATTAACTCTCTTATAACTCATTAGAGTGAGTTGTAACCCAAAACATGAGGTTTTACGGGGACAGACTAATGCAGATATTTGAAAACGATTAGCAGGGATGCAGCTGATATTTATCTTGTCAGTCAATGAGGAAGAGTTAAGGCAAGTCTGTGATGACACTTTGTGAAAGTTTCAGGAATGGCTTAGGACTTCCCTGTCCATTAAAGGGACTCTCACCTTTGTTGCATTTGAGAATTACAGCACATTCAAATCATCCCGCCTTCCTCCAATGCCCCACCCCCTCGTTCCCATCCGCGGTGTTTTATTTAAGAAACTTTATTTACACAAGCAGACTTACAACCATCCCGGTGTTTTTATTTTTTTGAAGAAACTTTATTTACAAGCAGACTTACAACCTGCTAAACTTTTGTTTTTCCCCCTGGGAGCGGCTGTTTCAGTACGCCGTGGACCACTTTGGTCTGCCATCGTCAGTCGCTACGGTCGCTACGGTCGCTACCAATTTTATTGGTTGAAGTTTTCACTAAATATTATGAGAGTGAAATAATTGTTTGTTTTTACTCCTGGTGGGTCTGTCTTGCATTTTAGAGTGTCATTACCTTATTAATACCAATTTAACCTTATCCAAAAAAAGTGTAAAAATGCAACAAAGGTGAGAGTCCCTTTAAAGGTGGAGTTACTGATTCTGGGGGGCGACTGTAGATATTTGAAAACAAATACACCCCTCCCATAATTGCTCATTTAGAAGCTCCACCCCCCACATTCATGCCTGCGCATTGCCAAGGTAATGGTTTGTATTTATATAGCACATTTTCTAGACCTCTCGAAAGCGCTTTACAGGACAGTTTGTTGCCATTCACCCGTTCACTCACACATTCATACAGTGCATCTATGGGACTTCTTCTATGGGGGGGGGGGGGGGCAATTCAGGGTTTAGTATCTTGCCCAAGGACACCTGCAAATGGATGCTCTACCCCCTCGGCCACAACTGCCCCCACTGAACCACTGATCTCAATGAGTTGGAATTCGCCCCCACAAACATAAACAGTATCTGCAGACAAAATAACTTGTCAGTATTTACACAAACTACACATTAAACAACCTGATTCGGCCAGTGTGCGTCTGTCTGCCCATTCAAAAGTACTATTGTGAAAGTAACATTTCCAGTGGCTAAGAGTTGTTGTTCCTTTCTGATATAGTAGTGGCGGTGTATGTTATCTGAGACCTCTTTTCTGACAGTCGTCCCATCCCTTAATCGTAGACGGCAGAGGAATGAAGACATTATGTCGTTTTGAGATCTAACATCTGGTTTCATTAAAAATCGCTCTAAGAAAGAGGATACGCGTACTGTTAGCTATACTGTTCATGATCGAGACCTCGGGGTTGCTCCCACTGCCCCATCACCACCCTGTGCACTAGCATGAATATCCTCGTTGCTGATTGGTTGGAGTTTTTTTAAACCAGAGGTGATAGCAGAATTTAACAAAAAGTGTATTAAATAATATGCTTACCTGACCTTTCTAGGTCCAGTATGTAGGATTTAAGAAGATATATTGGCAGAAATGGAATTACTTTTCAAAAGTGTAAAAACAACTGAGACTGTTGCTTTAGAATGAGCCTGCTATATTAACTTTGGTAGCAGATTTGTCTTCCACAGAGCTGCCATGTTGCACTGCCATGTTTCTACAGTAGCCCAGAATGGACAAATTGAACACTGGCTCTTTAGAGCCTCGATGTTACCTAAAGGCCACCATAGGTTTTCCTAAAAGCTTAGGAGGGATGGATGAGGTGATAGGTATTTATGACATTGCAAACTGCAATCCAACCTCTTACAGTTAGTTATTCACCGCAAAAGGGAAATATAAAAGTATATAAATTAACTCTATGGAACAGAAAACTTGTTCTTGACCTGTTTGTGCTAATAGTAATTTTTAATTTTGTGTGTTTCAGAGAAGAGAAGCCTATCCAGGCAAGAACGGTGAACCTGGTAGGGCAGAAGAAACCTCCACAGCAAAATGATGTCCGGTGAGTGGCACCAATATTATTCAACCCCGGACTAGACTCAAATTAGATTAGTTTGAAATGGGCTAAATATCTGCTTTTGCATCACCATAACGCCACTTCACCCCTGTGGACGACAACAACCTCTCAGTGGCAGGCAGTCTCACATCGAGGCTTTGTTGTGAAAACTTTTTCACACCTTGGATGAGTCAACAGTATAAAAGACAAACCTGCATTCTGGTGTTTTTCTAGCGTGACTCAAGACATGATTATGCAATTTGTGTGATACTCTAAGTGGGATGATGCTGGTCAGACGCCTCATTTTGATTGTTCATTTATATTTAGGAAGTACGCTTCATGTGGTGTCACTGAAAATGAAACATTTCAATAAGCCTTCTTTACTTTCTGAGTGACTGTGTGTCCTATTAAAGCCAAACACACAAAGCCCAGATTCAGTCTGTGATCCGTCAATGCTTAACACCAGTGTCTAAGGTAAAGATTGACAAGATGAGTCCTGTCCATATCCTGTTGAGTCATTTGACACAACAAGCTGCTCTTCCTCCTCCATGGCTGCTCTCAGATACGACTCACAGTTTGCTCAGCTGCTTGTCTGGATGAATGACTTCCATTGCAGTGTGTGTGTGTGTGTGTGTGTGACATGTCTTACTTCAACTTCTCCTTGATAACTGGAATCTCACATGAGCTTTGGAAAAGAGACAAGCAACACATGAGCACTGTGATTTATTATTAGAAATGCAAATCAGCAGCCAGTTTTATTTGGCCAGAAGACTCAGACATAGTTGCTGTGCTTTGTGACATGTATTGAAGGTCTGAATGACTGATGCACAGGGATGTTTGTCACCAGATCCTTGTGAGATCGGGGGTGCTGGAAGCTTGTGGTTACTCACAGAACCCGGTGGCAATGATTCAGCCGCAGAGCACATCAAGAGTTAGCCAAATGTTTTCTAGGCACGACTACAAAAAATGTGCTAACTGGAAAAGTTTTTTAATCCCTCCATCTTTTTCTTCTCCACATTCTACTAGAGTAAGACTTCTTCAGGCAAACAGTCCGACAATACTAAGAACTGTGTTGTGAAACTATTAACAAAAGGCCAACTAATTAATTGTCGTCATGATTCTGAGAAATACTATTGAAGATTTTCCTCATATTGTGCTGGATGACAGAAGATGTTATAACTCTGAGTCTTGTCTCGGTGGCATCTCCCACACAATAATGGCCCAAGACTTTGTTACAGGATACTTTTTGACATAAAAAGCACTAAACTGTCCTTTAAGGTAACTTTATATCATCATTATATCATTAAAGTGACGGCTGTGAGGTCAAATTTAAAAGTAAACTTTAAATGTAAATTTACAAGAGGGAAAATATCTTTGCTTCTATGTTCCTCTAAACCTTCCAATCATTGCCAGCTTGCTAACTAACGTCCCAGAGAGAATGCAGGTGGTTAGACTTTCCCTGGAATAATGCTTTTCATCTCATTTTCAATTAGTGGAGATTGGATGCTTGATGGGTTGGTCAAGAGTGATTCCTTATAATGGCTCTGCTCAGTCATCATCTTTACTTTACCACAGTGTGTGTGTGTGTGTGTGTGTGTGTGATTGTAAACTCTGGTTATTTGATCAGTGGTCGTTAATAGAGACTTGAATTGCCAACATTACTTGAAATTAACTGTCATTTTTACTCCTTGATGTTATATGAGCATTTCCACGCCACCAGATTATTTATGCATTGAAATGCTAGTTTCATACATTTCTGTTTGCTGTGACTCCTGTGGCCTGTACTGTCTTTTTTTCGGCCACACAATGATCAAAGGATAATGCTTGTTTTTTGCTTTATCCGTGTGCACTGTGTGTGTGTGTGTGAGTGTGTGTTGGATCAGACTGTGAGGTGGGATTACAAAGTAAGTCAGCTGGAGCACATCTGACTCTCCGAGGAATCCCACAATATGGCCCCACGTTTATAACATTATACAATCTGTCTCTCTCTGGTCAGTATTCCCCACATTATTCACCAGACATAACAGTCAGTGTTGCCCCTGCAGAAATGGGACCGAGATAAAACCATGTCTAGTCCAAACCACACCAAAACAGAAAAGTTTTGACTTGTGATATTGGAAAATAAGGCATTTATATTTTAGCAAATTATTAGAGCTAGTATTTGGTTTATCCATTCTGGTTGACAGTGTTGTTAATGGTAATACGGCTTATATGTATATGTTTAAAAATTACACATTTTTCACTTTCCAGTTGGTTCATCTCATGTAATGTGAGTAATATATATGTTTTTTTCTCACTTGAGTAAACTGGATTTGTGTTGCTGGAACTCAGTTGTGCAAATGTGCAGTAGAAACAGTACAATAACATTCAGGGTAGGGTAGCAGAGCCTCGCAACATGGTTGTAGATATAAATTGAGATAAGTTGTAACTAAGTCATTATACATGCTACTTGGCATATATGCCATTCAGTTCTTTTTTTTAAATAGAAGATGCAGGATGTAATTTGGGACAGCTGTGGCTCAGGAGGTGGAGAGGGTCATCTACTAGCCAGCAGGTTGGTAGTGTGATCCCTGGCACCTGCAGTCTGCATGCCAAAGTGTCCTTGGGTAAGATACTGAACCCCAAATTGCTACTGATTGCTTTGCTGGCAGTGTATGGAAAGCATGTGTGTGAAAAAGTGCTGCATGTCAGTGTGTGTGAAAAGGTGAAGTGGCCGATAAGATTAGAAAAGAATTATATAAATACACTACATTTACCATTTAGACTCCATGAGTGAAGCTATGTGCACGGTTGGTAACTCCCGTAATTGCATGTAAAGTATTTATATTAGTCAACCTATTGCTACTAATAAATGAATATTGCGAGGTCAATGTCTTTGCTTGCGTCTATTGCAGTCCATTACTTAACCTCTGTTGACATGGATGACATCAGTCGAAACACACTGGATCTCTAAGGCTACATCTACTCTGATCTATCAGTATCAGTTTTATTCCCTGTCCATCCTAACACGCCTGAAAACACATATCATGTACCACCCATGTACACTGGGCATGTGCGTGTTGGCGTTCTCAGGAAGCATTTAGTTGGTACTTGAGAATTGGGCTCGAATAATAGCTCTTATGTCTCTTACACGTGTAAATGAAGTTGGTTGATGAGTTGCATTGCAATCACACCGCTGAAACACCAGTGGCGGTAGAGTTTCTATGCTGGTGTTGAGTGTCTTCCGGTTTCAGGTCCGCTAATTTACAAAATGTGTGGCCTCTTTGTTTATTTCAGAACAATGACGAGTGTTACTAATTGGATCGTGTTATAGTTGGAACTGATAGATGTTGAAGATAGGACAGGATAGATAGATAGGATTCACGTCTATGTGTAGGCTATGGCGTTGCTTGGACGCAGAAGGCTGAATTGGGCTTAAGTTCCTGTTACCAGTCATCTGTATTTGCGTTGCAGTGCTGCATGGAGTATTTCTCCTTTAATCCTAAACTTTAGTCTTTCCTGCTAAAGATTATGTAACATATGTGAGCCATGTAAGTAGGCTTTCACTGTATCAATAGAAAATGTACAGATTGTTGTCATAAATTACCACTTGTGAGATTTGGGAAGGGATTCATTTACGTGTTTTCAGTTATACTTCACCTCTTTTGCAGACTGGTCATATCTGGTGCATCACCTTTTCACATACGTAGGATATGTCGCTCCACCCCATGCCTCTGTAATGGCAACATGGCTGCACTGCAGTGTAACATGTTTACACTTCACATCTCTGAATGTGATTGGCCAGCTGTCCCTTGATAGCAGGGTACCATGGCGATGGCCCAGCAGCCCTGTAGTAACCTCGGTGAGCCCTGGGATTGGCGAGGAGTCATTTCCTCACTTCCTTTAGGGATTGGCTGTTATCCTGCTCTTCCCATGTGTCTCTGCTCCAGCAGGGACCGGGTAGGGACTTGACACACTCATACATTTCTGCAGGTTGAGAGTTTCGTCTCTATTGGGTAAGACAGAGGGCAGGCCTCATACAGTTGTCAAATGAAAATAAATTCCTAGGCATTTGCTTTAAGGCCTATTGATTATACCAGAAATGAAACAGTGTGAAAATGATCACGGTAATCAGTATTATTGTAGTATTCTTAAAATGTGCTGTGTATGTTAAAAAAGTACTTCACCAAGGTTTATATCAACACAATATATTATCAATACAAATGATGATAGTATTATCATTATTAATCAAATGTGGACAACTTGCTACATTAAGTGCAGACGTCCAACCCAAACGTCAGAGTAGGTATAAAATATCAGTGTTGGCTACGGTGGCTGTTAGCATTTGTTAGCTATAGCCACAGATGACTTACAGTCCCCCCCCACCTGCCTGCTGCTCCTCCCTCCATGTTTTTACAACACACAGCAAATGCTACACTTGCTGCACCTGAATCTTGAAGACTTGCTGACTTTGGTTGATGCTGGATGGTATCATCCAAATCATCACGGTTATTACGGTAATTAAATGATTATTTGACGCAAATAGCCATCAGGAAGTTTTGCACGACGGTATACACTGAAACAATAATCGTTTAAATCCCTAGATTCTACCTATACAACTTAATCTTCCACCATGTCTATATTCAAAGACTCTTTTATGGACAGTTCCAGTTTACAAGACCTTGGTTGACCGATCTGAGTCGTTGAGAAAGTGAGCACTCAGGTGATCAGATATGATTTGACCACACCCACGGATTCGAAGGGATCCTCTTCAACCGCAGTCCTGTGTCCTGACAGGTGCACCTCATGAGCAACAACCACCACTTGCCCCTTCACATTACAAATCTACAACAATATTTTGATATTTTAACAAATGTCAGGATTTAAATGATGACATTTCTTCGAAGAAGCGGGGGAGACTTCCCCTCACATCCACCCTCAGCCGGTGCTCTGTATATACAGTATGTGTGGGTACACGGCCGTGTGTGAATATGAACTATGTGTGTGAATTTCGATTGTTGGTGTGGAGGAGTGTTTGTGTATTTGTGTGTGTGTGTGTGTATACATGCTGTGTTGCCTGTGTGTATACATGCTGTGTATATGTGTGCTTGTGCGGCCTGTCTGTGTATGGCATTGCCAGGCCATATGGAACGCTGTCTGGGGAGCACACTACCCACTTAGCTCTGCTGTTGGCTCTGGTGCTCTCTCCATCTGTCCTCTCTCTCTCTCTCTCTCTCTCTCTCTCTCTCTCTCTCTCTCTCTCTCTCTCTCTCTCTCTCTCTCTCTCTCTCTCTCTCTCTCTCGCCCTTCATCTTTTTTTTAATTAGTTTGACTTTAGTCTTATCTTTGTTTTTTTCTTTCGCCAAGTTTATCCACCTCTTTCTCTCTCTCAGTCTACACGACATCCTTTGCTTGTTAATCCACAAATAGTCCTCCTAAGTTATTTGTCCAATTACTAGTATGTGTGTGTGTGTGTGTGTTTGTGTGTGTCTGTGTCTTATGTTATTGTGCGCTTAAAGAACAAGTTGTGTCTTTTCCAGCACTCTCATTCTCACACCTCCTTCTCTTTAATTTTGTGCTAAATGTAAAATACCATCCCACAGCCACTGTGCTCTTGAACGTCCCCTCATCTGAGTTTTACCAACAATCAATGACATGACCAGTGGGGGGGCTGTTGTTACCAGGATCAATCAAAGTATATTTCAAATTTATAAAGTAATGACACTTTCATCAGCCAAATGACCTCATTTATTTGAATATGAAAAATGCACTTGGTGTCAGAATTATTTCTGCCTGAATCTATTGAAGGAGTGATGTAATTATGTAAACTTTATACTGATGTAAACTAAAAATAGGATTCTTAATTCTAAATTAAAGGGACAAAGTCAGTTTGTTTAGACACAAAGGACAAGAGCCCAAGCAAAGTTGTATGTTTCCTGATATGTGTCACAAATGTGAAGGCAGTTGAGCCATTATTAAATGTCTGAATGTAATACGAGTCTTTGAGGAACAGTGCACTTCAGACCATGTGGCAATTTGTGATCCAAGTATTTTTTAAGAATCATGGATTAGGCTCTAAATCTGATTTGGGCTTTGAATGCGCAGTGTGGTTTCATTTGATCTTTGGCTGAGAAGCAGGATTATTGATCACAAGTGATCTTTCAATATGTGCACATCCGTCATGAATGTGTCATAGGCTTTATTTTAGTTTGTGCCTCGTGATCTTGGGCAAACTTTACAACAAATTTATGTGAGTTATAAAACATGCATACGATATATAATACAAGGATATGTTTATAATAAATGTGAGAATGCAGAACCCTCTATGGACTTTCACCAAAACCCTTGTCCTGATGATTCTTGCTAGACAGAGGCAGTAGTGATAATATGAGAATCAATAATTAAATTATATTCAAGGAGGTACAAACACAGAAAGAAAGAAAGACAGAAAAGGAGTGAGAAGTGGAGAAAGAGCGTGGATAAGGAATGAGTGGGCGGGAAAAGCCATCATGAAAGTATATTAAGTGAAAGAGGAGGTGAGAGAAGAGGAGGAGAAAACGAGGAGAAGAGAGAAAAGTGGAGGAGAGGGTTAAGATGCATCACATTCTGTGCATATTGTGCTGTTATGTATTAAGTGTCAGTTTTGGTGTGAATCATCTCTTCCGCTGTTGATATTTCCCCCCCCAAATAACAAATTTGTTGCTTCTTTTATTTTACAACCAAAACCTCCAAACTCAATGATTAAAATTAAAACCAATATCTCTATGTACACAATACATTAGAGCTGTCTGGGAACAGACACTGTAAATATTAGTTATCTCTATTCTACATATTCTCAAAACTGGACGGGAATACAAGCGAGTGTGTCATAAGGAGATGATGGAAGGAGGGATGGGTGGAGGGAGTGTGGGGGAAGTGAGAGTGCACCCGAGCAGCTCAGCATGGTGACTCCTCTGACGGAAGTGAAGGGAGGGGAAAGGATGGAGGAGGAACAACAGCGGTTGGCACATAGAGAGGAAATCGAGAGAGTGAGCGATTCTCCGTGTCCCTGCTGCCATATGGTGAGCAGCCAGGCCACAGCACATACATGCACTGATGGAGAGGTAAACACAGAGGGAGGCTCATTATGTTATGGAGACAAATCCTATCAGAGCAGGTTTTTCAGGAAATATATGGATTTCCATTTAAATAAGAAAAATGTCAGGTAGACGACTTGTTTTATCTTGGATGTATATTTTACTTTAATTCTATATAAAACACATTCTTGAAATCACCGCCACTAAAATCACCAAATAAACTAAAATGACTGGAGCCTTAGCGGCGCCTGTGTTAAGTTTGCCAAATGGTTTGAGTTAAATTGTCGCTGCATGGCCTTGTTGTGCTTAAATGGAGCATTTTACCAGATAACAGATTAGCATTGAAAAGATTGTTCAGCATTGAAAAGAGCCTGAGAAAGTATAACAAAGATAAAAATGTGATTTAAAAAGACACAACACGTCATTCCCCTTTGGGCCTCCTACTGGGTTGAACTGGCCCTCAGTCAGACACATGTTCGTCCTCAGCTTAACAGACAAACACGTTTTCTGCTCACATTCAGGGTCATCATTTTAGATTCGGGTCATTACTTGAAAAGGTTTACTTGCTCTGCTGTTCAGAAAATACATCACTTTCCTCATTCTGTCCATTGCTGCAGAACCTCTTTTCAGTCTCTGTCTGAAATACCTGGTTTTAGCTCCTGTTCCCCTCCGTTGAAGACCAGTCTGCTTTGTGATTGGTCAAAAGCTTCTAGATAGGTGTTGAAGTTCCCTTAGATCATTGGTTCCCAAACTGGGGTACGCGTGGGCGTGCACCAGCTAGCGGTTTAAGACAAGCCGCGCGGCATCATGGGAGGTGAAGTTTAGTTGCGGCAAAGTGAGTTGGCTTCACGGCAGAAGAAACTACAACTCCCACACGAAACGAGGAAGTATTGTAGGCTGTATATGTGAGTGGCAGTTACAAACATGAAAAACAAACAGGGGGGGGGGGATACGTAGCTGGAGATTGAATGTAACCCCTAACCTTACCCCATCTTATCTTAAATCTTACCATGACATTCAAGCATTTGTTTACCTTAACATTGTATGTTTAAATTATGGAGGCTTACTTTTTGTTCCAATAATGTGACAGTGCAAATAGACTGTGATCCCCACAACATAACTAATACCCATACCACACACAGGCACACACACGCACACACACACACACACACACACACACACACACACACACACACACACACACACACACACACACACACACACACACACACACACACACACACACACACACACACACTCACACAAACACTCACACAAACAGTTGCTGCAAACCGGAAACCCATTTCTAATTCTGGCATTCATTTTACCTTCCATTCAATTTCACAAATAGCATGGGGGAGGAGGAACATTTTTAATACTGGTCTATTATAGGATACCAAATGAGTTCCAATCAATCTTGTAGATGACTCCTCTACAGTAAGAGAGAGAGTGTGTGTGTGTGTGTGTGTGTGTGTGTGTGTGTGTGTGTGTGTGTGTGTTTGTATACGTGTGTAGATTAAAGAATGGAGGGAGAGAACGCTGCCGGAAGGAGGAGATTAGTTGGGTTGAGAAAAGAGTTGGACAGAATTAAACTTTTGAAGGTTTTCACTCCAACATCTCTCACCGGATCTCAGTAAAGTAACTTTAAAAGTGAGTGTTGGAGAGTGAATGAGAATGAGGCGGAGAGAGACGGAGAGCTTAATTTGTAAATGGCTGCGAGGTGATTTTCTCTGACACTGACTCATTGTTATTTGATTCATGTCTGCCTGCTTTTTGAATATCGATCCAGGAACTGGAGAAGTGACTCATATTCGGCCATAGAGGCCTGAGTCACTACAGGAAGAGTTGAAACTGGCTCCCAACACCCAACCTGGTGCCACCCTCCTTTATTAAAGCCCGGGAGTGGAGAGGCCAGTGCCAGCTTTTGGCTGAGCAGCAGTAATGGTGCTCAAGGACTGAAGCACTCAACTATTTTATCTGCCTTATTTTTAGACACATCTACAGTGTGTCCTGCAGGAGGTCTGTAACTTTTTTTTGGAGCTGTTTACCTGAAACTTTAAGCTTTTATTGAAGATCCAGGCTCCTGGAGAAAGGTCCAAAACCATGTTGTGGGAAACAGTTGAGGAAATTGAAAGGATGCTTTGACTGTAGAAAAAAACTGGGAGCTTATTAGCAAGAGGTGAGAGTGAGTGGCACACATTGTTAATGAAAATCATCTGAGGGGTGATTCTTACACACAGTATATACCCCAATCAGGTAACACTAACTTTTTTATATTGTAATAATGTAATTTCACAGTGACAGTGAATGGTTGGTTAATCTGAATAAACTGTGCATCATCTCTTTAATCTTATTGGCTGCAGAAGTCGATGAATTTCTAAGACTTGTAAAATCGCATTTTCTGACTTAATATATCTTGATGACTTAATATCTACCATATGATCTGTGTAATTTTTTTAATTTATAGAAGCTTCAGGTCCTCTAGGCTTCTGAGATATTACGCACAACATCCTTTTGTGACTTTTTGTGACTTCATAAAAGCTTGAGATTCTATCTCTATGATTCGTGGAGAAAATTCGTTTTGATAATCAGCCCCAAGAAGTTAATCAAGTGAAAATGATTCTGTGCGCACACAAACATACACACACACACACACACACACACACACACACACACACACACACACACACACACACACACACACACAGACTGAGTCCATTCAGTGAGTAAAGGGGAAAAGGTCAGTGACCTACATAAGCACCATTTCCACAGCTCCATGAAACTGGAACCATAAATGACACAGAAAGAATAGTTTATGTGTTAGAATAAAGAATAAAGTTTAAACAGTTCAATTTAGAATTTAATTTGTATTAAGCCAAATTTAGAATGTGCATTTGATTGCACCGATAATCAAAATTCAAAGTCTAAACCTTCAGGATGCCAACAGGGGATATCCCTACAATATCAACATTTTGGTGTGTGTGTGTGTTTGTGTGTCCTCGCTGTTGTCCTTGCCAGGTAAACGTCCGTGCGCTGCCCGGCTCAGAGTTACAGTGCATCGTAGCATCTGTCACCCTGCTGTAAAGTTAGTCCTGAAGCTCGTTCCTGCCTCTCATCCTCTTTCTATTCCTCCATCCTTCTTCACCCTTTACTCATCCACCTTCCTCGCTCTTCAAACCGTCAAACTGTCTTTGTGTTGCCTGCGTTTCAAGAGGCTGATGTATCTTCTTCTTCTGAGCCAAGGAGTCGCTGTTGGTCGCTTAGGTGTAATGGAAATATCTATAATAAACCCCCCAATAATAATTAGTTTTCCCTATGAGGCGTTCTTTTTTTGCAATGCGTAGCTTGTGCATATATCCCGATTTTAGTTATATTCTTGTGAGCAAGGCTTCGGTTTCTCTCTGTGTGTGGAGCTCGTTATTTCATCCTATAGCTTAATTATGAGACGCTTTTCATTAATGCTGCTTCCTGCTGTGAGCTGTGGACAGTTTGTTTAAAATATGCATATATGTATCCACACACTGTAGTTACACACACACACAAAGGCTTTACTTTTAAGTTGTTGAAGTCATTGAACGTGTTAATGGGAAAGCTGAGGACATTTTTTACTCTGTGTTTGTGCAGGAAAGTGAAGCTTTTCATTCTCAAGGTTTAACCTTGTGTCTTACTACATTTTGAATATGTATTTTTTTTCCTGCATTTTCCTAATGAGCCCGTTATCCGTGTCTCTGTCGCTCTGTACGTTTCTCTCTGATCTCTTTCTTCCTCGTTCTCTCTGCTTCTCCTTCCCTTCCTTTCCCGCTGTCCTCCTGCCAGTTGTGTTGTTGTAATGATCTGCCACCCCCCCCCATCCGCTCCATACGTTTCCTGACAATGTTGTTTGATCTGATAAAGATTTTTTTATCTCACCTGTAGGAGAGAATTTGATGGCTTCTTGTTGTCGACTGACTGACTGACTGGCGGTGACGTACTTGATACATTTCCTGTTCCTATTCTTGTCTTTTTCTTCTCCAGTATGTCCTACTTTGCCTGATTCATTGCAACTCAGACAACCACACTCAAAAAACAAGGGTAACACGTAACTTTCATTGTACATTAGCTGCTTTTAGACATGCACTGAACTCTGACCCCGGAGCAGGTGCATGTGTCAACGCAAATGTCCGAGTGAGAGCCTCCGGATTATCTGCGGACTTTCTCCGCCTGGCCCTCTAGTAGAAAGTCTGAAGAAAGTCGGGAGAATCCGATGTGAGAACGCAGCGTGGGATTCCCCACTGGATTCGCTGCAAGCGAGGGAGGGAATTGTTGATGTTTATAACACGTGACAGAGGGAAAAATTCAAAAACAAACAAATATCTCCCTTTATCCGCAGTTAATGTCTGAAAACGGCTATTGACTATTGCCTGGGTGGTTACTGTTGACTTTGGAGGAAGGAAAAGAGAGCAAATGTCACACATCCCCATTCAATTGTTTGCATGTTAGTGAATGCTTATTCACAGTACATAAGCTAAACCTGCTTGAAAAGTTGCTAGATGATATCCTAGATTCCTAGTGTATTTTTTTATGTATATCTTAAAAGGTGTTGTTAAGACTTTAATTCTAAATGATTTATTCATATCTATGATTATTTTTCAAGCTGCTATCGTCAGCTCGAAGTGCGTCTGAATCTACTTTTAAAAGCGAGTTTTACTTTACAGATTGGAGGAGTCATGAGTAGAGAGGATCCAAACCATGGAAAGAACTCGCTCTTTTAAACTGAATGATAGTGGGTGTCATGCTGAATATTTTGTACATGCTCTGTTAAATATGAAACTTGAGATTCCTCTTCCTTCAATGCTAGCTTGGACTCTCGCTAGTTGCTAAGCTAAGAAACCAGCAGGAGGCAGGACACATTGGGAATAAGGTAAAAGGAAAGAGTTCTGGAAGTAACCAAAGAACTCTGTGAACCCAATAAGAAAATGACAATAAGGACGGAGGGACTGAGCCCTTCTATGCATTTAATACTGAGTGGTTACATCCAGACGACATGGATTTATTAAGTCTAATACCCATAGAAGCTCTTTTGGATGAAAGCCACCTATCATCAGCAATAATGCCTGTGAAATAACAAATAAAACGCCAACAGTCACATCAAAAACTAAACAAAACACGCTGAATCTGAGCCAAATCACCGAATTCAAGTCAGTCTAGCGAGGCATCCCATGAACAACCAATGTAGTATTGATCACCTATACAATCAACGTGATCAATCACACTTAGTCCATATATCCGGCCCACACTGTCTATTAGTCTAACTGTATTACGCTGTGAACAAAACCTGGGGTTGGGACCAACACAGCGAGCGCCATGGATCAGGAAGCAAATCCTGCGGTGCTGCAGCAGCAGGTGACCTCTCTGTGACCTTTGGCTATTGCTCCCAGGAAGGGTTTGTGTAAATGCTAACGAATTTGTTTGTGCAGAGATTACAAGAGGGGTGTGTGTGTGTGAGTGTGTTTGGGTGTGTGTATGTGAGCAGGTGTTAATATTTCCAGGGGCAGGTTGAGTTTCACCCACCGGGTCCCTCGGAGCCTGTACCGGGTTTTTTCAAGGTGTTTTTGGATGAACGGTTTGTTCTGTTACACCCAAAGGAGCAAATGACTGCATCCCGGACTTCCCCTCCTCTGGCCTCCACTGCTGGAATTTGTAGTTTTACAGGCTGAGCTGATGGCGGAGGAGGCTTCGTCGCTAACTGTGGGTCTGTAAGTATATTGTAGGCCACTGCAGCCACAGCGAGCGAATTACACTCAGTGCCAGGAATGTTATATCAGGCTAAATGCTCTTTGCTCTTCTGAGTAGATTGAGTGATTGGAGACTGAGAGTGAGAACATCAGGGATCCTCATTGTGACCCTGCAGTACAACATGGCTCTGAAAACTCAACACACACTGTGGAAGACACGTTCTTTATTCACTTGATTCTTTAAAATGGTGACATGTTAGTGGGAATCACGATTTGTCATTTGGTTTGTAAGTCGTGTCGCTTTATTGTTTAGTGTTCTGTATATTGATGTGGACACATATTTGGAAGAGTTCTATATAAGGTGTTTAAAAAATACAATAAATCAAGTCTTTGATATTTTATATATTGTTTTCTTGTTTGTTTGCTGTTTAACCTTATGGCGTAAAAAGGTGTAAATTATTCCCTTGTACCCCTCTCCCCCCTTTACACAACATCCTTCTCCTTTACTGTGTTCTCCTTCTCCTCTTCGCCTCTTACACACCCTCCCCTCTACCTCCTTCCTCCTCTCATTTCTTCTCTTTTAATTCCCCCCCCTCAACCTTTCCCTCCCTCCTCTCCTCCTTTTTTAACTTCTACTCCTTCATTCTCTTCCTATATCATCTCTTTTATAACTTCCTCTCTTTTCATTCTATCCTCAGCTCTGCTCATTCGTTTTCTCCACTCCCCCTTTTTTCTTACCCTCCCCTGTTTTTTTCCTCATTACAATCCTGTAGCCAGGTTGGTCTGTCCGTCGGTTGCAGTGTCTGTACAACATCCTCATCATTTTATTAGCTTCATTGTTGATTTATGGAGGAAGTGTGTTTCAGGGCTAAATCACATTTGTGCTGTCCTTTGGTCATTTCAGTCCACCGAGTTATGTGGTTTCTAATTGTGTTATTTGGATTAGTTGGATTTTTTTGTGTCACCTTAGGGAAAACCTTTATCCATGTACTCCTCCTCTATTCTTCCTCTCCTCTCCTCTCCTCTCGTTTGAGCTGATCTACCTTTTCAAAGGAAAGCTAGGATAACTCCCTCTGACCTCGCAAGATAAAAGTGTGTGTACCTCCTCTCCGTGTGATTGTGAGCACCCTCACTTCTTCCCCTCTGCGGCCTGCTTCCCTTCTATTCGCTCTCTCCTCAATCTCCACAGTGTGAAATCCAATTCATCAACATACTGTAACGTCTTAGATAAAACCAATACTCTCCCCCTTTATTCCTCGTATTGATCTGAAGACGTTCCTGTGTCGGGGAAGCAGCTTGAAACAACAGCAGATGGAGAAAAAAAAGTGGACTGAACCAAAACACACAAACTCTACAGAGAATTATTAAAGAAGATATTGACTAAACGTAATTCAGCCATGGTCTCCTTCACTTTCTGGCTTTGGTTCACCTCTCCTCCCCTTTATTTAATTATTATATTGCCACATTTTTTCTCTACAGTTCTTGTCTTGTCTTGTTTTGCCATATCACCCGATTGATTGTGATTTCACAATATATGGAATTGACTGATTGCACCATGAGCGTAGCGGAGTAATGTTTTTCATAGGGCAGACAGATGTTCCTTTCATTTAATCGTTGCTTTTGGAGCCACAGCAGCTACAGAAATGGCTGCTTGGTTGCTCCACCACTGTTTTTCCAGTTTGAAATGTCTCAAACCTAATTGGATGGATCCCTGTGACATTTTGTACCAACACTCATGGTTGGTAGAGGATGAATCCCTTGACTTTTCCTTAAGTGATTGAAATGTCTTGACAGATTGAAATGTATTACAGAAGGTCCCCAGAGGATAAACTGTAATGACTTTGTTGATCCCTTGATCTGTTGCCACAAGTAAGTTTGTTCGCACCACTTTGGTTCAGACTGAAATATTGAAACATCAACATGATGTGTTTGGACAAATCGTCCTTTAGACATTTATAGATCACAAAACTTTTGGACGCAGTTCAGTTCTGAAAGTTGGCGGAGGGGATTGACTTCTGTTCGACTGTCTAACAAGCACTTTGGTTCAAGTTGGTGTATTTCCACTGGAGAGACTTCAACTGAAAAGTGGACACAATTTATTGCCATACCCAATAAGAGATAAGAATGATGTGATACAGATGAGAGTTGATTGGACGTTCAGACCCCCTTGTGATGTGATGAAAGGGGGCGTGGTCACGTTGTATAGGAAATGTTGAGGATCGGAATGAGATGAGGAACTCAGTTTGACTGGAGGTGACTGGGGAGAAGGAGGATCACAGTGAAACACTGACATGACAGCTACAGAGGGGAGAACAGATTTAAGATCTGACACCAACGACACGATTGGCCTATTGAGATCATGGCAAAATCTGATTGGATATCCATAATCACTCAACAGCACTACAGAGTGAAAGAGCATTGTGAATGAAAGGGACATAAAGATGGTAATTTTTATGAAAAAGAGTGACATAATGTGAAGCAAAAGGAGGAAGGCTTTCTCTGACAGATAGTGTTAATGTTTCTTTACTGTTATAACTATTTTCCAGGGGCATCCAGCAGCAGTTGTCCAGCTACAGGGAGACGGTGATCCGGCAGGCCTCGGCGGCGACGGGTTCGGCCGTTCACCGGGACGACGCGCCAACCTGCGGCATCTGCCACAAGACAAAGTTTGCAGATGGCTGTGGGAACCTGTGCTCGTACTGCCAGACCAAGTTCTGCGCCCGCTGCGGGGGGCGAGTGTCACTGAGATCCAACACGGTACGTTAACACTCTGCGGTATTACAAGCACACTGCTGAGTGCAACAGCAAACTTTAGGCTCCATGTTGAATCGAATTCCATTTGAAATGCTCCCCCAGGAACTGACAAATGAATGTCAGATTTATAGTAGGGCTGACATATTTGAGTGCATTAGTGTACCTAATAAACGAGCTGAGAGGAAAGTGAGAATAAGTTCATTTTTCTCTTTTAAGCCTTCATTCACAATACTATAAAGAAACGAATCTTGACCGAAATTACTGTGTATTTACACACAGGTGAGAGAAACAAAATCCCATGTCTTAAGAGCTGGGTCCCCTGTGAGCCTGTATAATAGTTTTAATGCTGCTTGTATTCAATTCTGTTGAAAAGAAGAATATAAACAAAGTTTAAAATAAATACATTAATAACTAGAATGGCGCTAACGAGCAAATACCTATTATGATCTGATAAATCTATGAAAATGTCAAAAAATACCCTTTTTCTTGCAATTTTAAAGAAAAACAAATACAAATCCCTGATCTGCCCCATTGTTGGGATCTGTTGCTCTGTGCCAAAATTGAATGGGCTCTTTCTTGGCCCATGTTCCATTGTTCCACTAAGTTTTGTGGAAATACGTTCAATAGTTTTTGCATACTCAAATCAAATCAAATTCAAAAAAAATCACAGTTTGCCTCATGGGACCCAACATCCTCTGTCCTTAACCCTCATAGGGTAAAAGAAGGACTCAAATCAAATATACTTTACTGTCCCCATGGGGAAATATTTCTTGGGCCAAAGTGCTACAGCAGCTGCACAACAGTACATTGTGTAACGAACAAAAAAAACAAACTAATCCTGCTGACAAACAAGCAAACTAACAAACAAACTGTGAAACTTAATCTGAACATATGAAGAGAAACTGAAATATGTACAGATAATAAATAATTATAAAATATTAAATAAATAATGGATACATAATGAATGTATTTATTGAAATTTTGTTTGTTATTCATTAACTATATTAATGTAGGTGGCACTGACCTCCCTGTAGAGCACATGGTCGTTGGGTCACTCCACTATTCAGGTAAAAGTAACAGAGCTGCATGGATACACAGAAATACAAAAATGAAAAAATGAATGTAAAGGTAAGTGTAGTAATACTGAAATATATACTTGACGGTACAGATAAATACCAATAAAAAGCAATATAATAAAGTTTTTCTATGTGTGTATTTATTGGTTTCATTTGTATATTTATCTTGGCTCAGCTATATTATTTTTTCTGCATAAATGAATCTATACATTCATATCCACTGTGGAACCCCAATCTGTACACAGTGGTATAAGAAACCCAAACACACTTATGGCCTTAATGCAGCTGTTCAGGTCCTGTGTGTCTGACCCGGCCTCAGGTGTTGGACCTCAGGTGATGAGCAGTGGCACATGTGTGTGTGTGTGTGTGTGTGTGTGTTCAAATGTCCATATAGTATGCTCTGTGTGTTGATATGCTCTGTATATTAGATATGTGTGTCCTACTGTGGGCTTATGCGTTCACCCAGGTGTGTGAATGTGATCTGTGCCCATGTGTTAGAGTGTGTGTGTGACCCAGGCAGGAGCTAGTAAAGGTTAATTGGGCATTAGACCGAGCTGTCGACAGAGGGGGTGGTCTCCCACTCAGTCTCGGTGTCCCAGGGGTCCGGAGGTGCCCTATACACACACAGCAGGGTGTGTTTGTGTGTGTGTGTGAGTCAGTGTGAGGGTGTAGGTAGGAGGGAGGGGTGTGAGCAAGGACATCACCTATTACACACACACTTACACACACACACACACACACACACTCTAAAGTACATCCTAATTAGTCACTGGCTGACACAGGCAGAGTTCAGCTGGGTGGTCCTGTGTGGTGTGTTATGGTTGGTGCCTGTATTCAGTAATAGTGTGTATTTGAAAGGCAGCTTTTGCACATACACACACACACACACACACACAGATGATGTTTTCTTTACTATTTTTGGTATTTCATATATTAAAGTATTGTTGATATTAAGTGCTGATACGTTGTGACTAAGAAAATCCAATTGAGAATTTCACCTGGGTGGTTTTATTATTGTTCTGCCTGCTCAGACTTAAACACAATCCCGGAGTTCTCAAACTAAGATGAGACCAGCTGTGTTTTTCAAAGTAAAAACCCACAGTGTGGCCCTTGCGTCCAAAGCATTTGACTTTGACACCAGAGCTTGTGATTTACATTCTATCATTTTTAACCAAGAACCCGAAGCAAGTCTATTTAGGGGCCTCAATAACTCATTAAGTCATACTCATTCTGTTTTGTTGCTCAGGTTTACCGACTTGTTGTGGCATTTAAAGAATTGTAACATATTGTTTTGTTTTCATGGGCTGTAATATCATTGGATTCTGAGGTATACATGTGTATTACTGTGTTTGTTAGTGGTAGGGCTGTAGGATCATGGTCATGCTTTCAGAAATCATCTTTTCTCAAATTGTCTCTGTCTTTCTTTTCATTATACATGGATGGCTGACTGGGCTGCAGCAGGACAAAGTGGTGAGTGCTGTGTTTCTTTTCCTTTCAGAGCTACAGTACTCTGCCTGCAACCTCAAAGACAAGCCGTCCTAATGAGTCCAGACAGAATGTGTATGTGTGAATGTACCATGTATGTATCTTTCTGTCTGTCCATGTGTCTGTCACTCCAAGACCTACGGCTTGTTGCAGCAGCAGCTGCCTAAATGATGCTAATGGTTGAAAGCGTCACATGACATCTGTTATTATTTACAACATCTCACTACTGGATCTGTTCATGCATTGTTTATTTCCATGCTTACTGACCTCCTCACCCAGCACGATGCATGCGATGCAAGGAAACAACCAGGACCAGAAGGAGGTCATGTAGACACACAGAAACTATTTTAGATTTAGCGAGTTCTTCCTCTGTGTGGGAGGAGGTGCCAACAAGCCTGTGTGGACATGGGGAGAATGTGACGACTCTACACAGACAAGCTCGGATTAGAAACAAGCTCATGATACTGAGAGAATTTAAAACTAAAGGCTCATGTTATCTGAATGATCTGTATTTATATTGAGCTTTTACAGTGTATCTATGTGCAGCACTCTGGCTGTCACACATCTGTCACACACTGTAGAGGATCTGCATGCAGAATGAAGGAACCGGGGATCGAACCGCCGGTAATTGCTTGAAGTGCCTATTGAGCTAAAGTTAACTTACAAGTAAAAATTAAGCAATACAAAATATTTAGATGAGTACAATTTCCCTAAATGTCTACTGCACATAACCACCTTTTAGTTCTCCATTTCCATAAAACACTTAACTCATTCTTATTAAATTATTTGGTTGTAGTGTTTGGATCCATCAAGTCTTAGATCTTCAGTCTTAGACTTGTCACGATGGGACAAGTCAGCCAGGTGGATGCTGGTTGGTTCAAAAACCTAAATTAGGGCACGGTCACACATATACGCATGTGAGAGAATATTGTTGAACTCCACGTGACGCCACACTGTGACTTGCTTCGCCACAGGAAGTGAATGTTTTATTCGCGCTCTTTCTCGCACAGATTTGAAGTGAACGGGAGACAAAGCTTCGCCTGTGGGCCGTCAGAGCTGCTCTTGCTGTCTCTCTCGGTTTTGTGTATCGGCCTGTTCCATGGCTGTCTCATCATCATGTAGCTTGGTTAAATAGGAGGTAGGCAGACTCATCTGATAGCATTCTGCGGGAGAAACATTCCTGGTGGACACGCTTTTTACACCTTCCTCTGCTCGAGTAGTTGTGTCAGGTTGGGAACCTTACTTGGCCTTGGCTGCTTTCCCTCAGGGCAGCTGCCAAACTGGCACTTTGATGATACTTGGCTGGGTTAGAACGCCACGGCTGCCCAAGAGTGCTTTGGTGTGCTTTACATAGCAGCCTTGCTTCCTTTCTAAAGCTTGGTACAATGAGCATTAGCTCTAAAGAAGAAGGTTCTGGCAGCGTGGAGCCCTTATGTACCTGTATAGCTGGACAGCTGACCGGCTTGAGTTACTGCTGGACATGGATTCGTTTAATTACTTGAGGATTGATTAATCTTGCTAGACACAGTGGTCCAAACGGACACAGCTACTCTACCTGCTGTTTCTGCTCCACCCAAACTAAACATTCAAAGATAAAGTGGAAGTGTTGGCAAGGTTTTTTTTTGGTCTTAAGTGATATGCAGTCTATCAGTGTGCTCTATATTCCAAGATCGGTTTTACTGCTTTTGATTAACTGACTTGAAAGTGGAGTTTATTCTTTCTGGCAGAATGTGTCTTATTAATTCCGAGAAGTTAACACAATTTGATGTTAGATATTTCAGATGGAGACCCAATACCTGTCCTAGAACTGAACAATAGTAGTACATTTCAACTGATACTTTACCCTTACTTGCACTTACAACTTACATAGCTGGATGAGGTTTAGGAGGGATTAGGGTGGATTTATTTTCTTCAATTCTTTTTGAGAGCAAACATAGAATGGAGGGAATTGAAAAGCAGTTTGGAGGTGTTCTAGTTTGCGCTCAAATTGTGGTTTAATATTCACATTTCTTTTTAGTTTGATGCGGCTGTATTGTTTCACATTGATATTTTAATTACTGACCTATATGTTTCAAAACTGAAAAGTTTGGAACTTGTATTGTCATTTTTTTTTAATTTTAAAGACTTACATACCAAGTTGATGGTGTATTGTTCAAAGAATACATGCGAATTGTGTAACTTATATATATTCAGTTAGCAGTTGTTTGTTACATTTATCATACAAAGTTATGAAAACTATATCCAAGTAAGGTAAGATGTTACATGACACATAGAAAAATTATCTCAGTCTCTTTCACGCAGCGAGGCGAGCAGCTTACTGCTTATAATCAGATCAGTAGTGTCACTGTGTATGGGCTGATACCCAAAGCCCAGGTATCAGTATCTGGACTGAAAAAGTCAGATGGGTCCTTCCATAGTGTCCTGGGATGTAGGCCGAGATTTTCCTCAGCTTTATTTGGATATTGTGTTCTGACATCGGGCCGCATCAACTTTAATACATGCTCAGTTTTGAGTCTATTCAGCATTTACATTAGAATACTTCTCTGGCTTAGTTGGCTGACTTCCCGCACACTCCTGACATATTATTTCATAACAATTTGAACTTTAAGGCTCAAAATGCAATAAAACAAAGATCCATTCTTTGTGATTGATATGCTCAGAAGAATAGTAGTTTTACATTTATTTCTTTTGTAAGGAGTTTTTGTATGTGAAAAGTCATTAAAAGGTAAATTACCTGAATATTAGAATTACTACCCTTTGGGATTTTATCTTAAACAGCAGATTCATTTCTTTTTGAATACACAAAATTTGGGCATCCGAATGTTACTAGCTCGGTGGTACATGACATTGTTCACAAGCTCTCTGTTATCCATCACATATGTTCATGCTCTCTTCCAATGTCACCTTTGCAAGCGTCTAGCTGTAATTCTGTCTTCCTGTCATCCTGCCACCATGTCCGAACTAGCCAAGGCTAACTGTTATTACTTCAAAAAAATGACCAATACTTATGAAGACATATGGAGTTAACTACACAACAAGCTGTTCTGTTCAAGGTTATAGTTTTAGACTGGACTCTTTCTCCTCTTCAGGAACCAAAATCGAAAAAATTGGAAGGTTAAATGCCAAATGTTTTAACCGACATAATCTTGTGTGTGTAGTGTGTTCATTTTATACGTGATTAAGTGTGATGAGTGTGCTTTTCAAAGAACATTTTTGAAAGTCGATGGTATGAGTTACAGATAAAGTTTTAATAGGCATAACCATAGACAGTGTGTGGTGCAAGCAGGCTGTTGTGTCGCGCTAATGATATTCAGGGCTCATTATCTGCCGCGATGGCTGAGCTCTGGTGGAGAGATGAATGTGTGTGTGTGTGTGTGTGTGTGTGTGTGTGTGTGTGTGTTTGTGTGTGTGTGTGTTGTACTTATGCCAAGTGTTTCTCACTGAAAGAACCATTTCTGAAGTCTTGATTCTTCCTCTCACGGGAGATTAGGAAGAGAATTGTGCGTTACCTTCTCTCTTACTCTCACTCACATGCTCACTTACAACTCCCCTCTCTAATTGTTTTGTCCACGGCCGTATCTCTGTGTGTATGTGTGAGGGGGGATGGCTGGGGTGGGTTGTCTCTGTATGGTGGTTCTGTGGTAGACTGGCAGTCTGTTCAGGGCGTAGACTGTAAATAAAGATGGAAAAGTTGTCTCTACATCTTCTCAGTCAATCATGACACCTATTTTTTATCATTAATTAATACCAAACTCAAATTGGAAGAAACACTTAATAAGACAAACCTAAAACATTAGTCTGGCCCATGTCCCATCCACTACCATGGAGAAAGTGGGGTTTATGAGCTATTCCACAGCCAGCCACTAGGGGGCAACATAGATATTTCGGCTTCACTGTTGGGAGCTGCCTTGTCATCCGTTTGTATATCCTGTTTATGGTCAACAGTGCACACTGCCTCAAATGCAGTGTCAGCTTGGATTGGTCGAGATGATCACTGTGGTCATCTCTGTTGTCTCCAGTGGATCAAAGTGCAATTATTAGCATGTTGCTGAAATTATATGAGGGGAGGGGCTTAGCAAAAAAGCTAAATTTGGGACTCACTGGACCAAATGTTTGAAGTGTCTCATTCCTTCACTGAGGAGGTTGTGTTTCCATCAGCGTTTGTTCATCGATGAAACTTGGTGGAAGGATGTATTATGTGTCAGGGAAGAACCTTTTACATTTTGGTACAGAAAATGTTTTTTGTGTTTTCTTTTCTTTACACATGGAAGTTCATAAAGCTCATCACTGTGGGGCATTAAGGTGCATACAGTTATGATAACAGGGGAATATTACAGTAGTTTTCTGTGTGTTACGCAGCTGGAGATGAAGTATTTAATTAAGCAGAAATTATAGGAGAACGTATTTTTGGCTCTGTTGAAAGTTAAGAGGTTATTCTTAATCCATAATCTACAATATGTAGTATCACTTCTTTTCATTGAACCTTCGGTGAAAAGTGTTTTTCAACTAACTCTTGGGAGGAAACACAATAAGCAGCGTTGAACTGTTCATACTCACTAGTCATATAATGTAAAACCATAACGTGCTGTCAGTCAGTGAGGCTGTCTGTATAATCCGGTTAGATGCTTACTTCTAGTGCACCTTTGTTTAGACCAGCCGTTGCCTGCTAGCACTATTACTGGCATCCTCCTTATTACCTTCATACATGTGTTCTCTGAGAGTAAGAACAGTAATTTATCATATATGTGTTGATATATTTCACCATCATCTTAATGTAATAGCTGTGTCTCACACACTATGCCCTGGGGGAGGTGTGTTTTTGAGCTGAGAGACAATTCTGTGTCATGTCTACATAGATTTGTGTCAAGCATCACAGATCCACACTCGTTTACTTTCCTCTGGGTCAACATGACTCCAACACAGAATTTGAGTGACGGACTAACCATCAGCTGACACGACTGCCTCTGAATGAAATAGTTAGTCTTGTTTCCTGAGAGGAATGAGCTGCTATCAAATAAAGGCAAAAATACCTCAAAAAATAATCTTACTATTTGTCTGATACTTGTGCAAATATACAGTACATATGTATTGATCCGGGCCTACAAGGAATTATGGTTTTGTGCTGCTTTGTGTCGGGCAGCAGCGTCGTAGAAAGGCCTGAGCGATGTGTCATCTGCTGTTAACGCCACAGCGCCTCATGATTACTATTGATCGCCAGTCTCGCTAGCTGCGTCCCTTTCCACGTCCGTCTCTCATTGACTGGTCTTAAGGGGGCCATCGCTCTCCTGGTCCTTGCTGCACACTCCCCTCATGAAAAGCTCGAGCACATACAAGCACAGACTGCACACACAGAGGAGGCACATCCATATGCTTGTGTTTATCTGCACATTATCACATTCAACATACACATCACCAGCAGGCACAAACAGTATTTTGAGACGGTGCTCAGTCCGTCTATAAGTGTATCTTTCACCAGTAAACTGAAGGTTTAGTAATGTAAGTCCAGTGACTTTAAGGTTTCTGATGTGGAGAACGATTGAAATCCCAAGATGATTTTAAACAAAATCAGCTTTTTAGTGTGAAAGCGAAACAAAGCAATATTTGCTCTCGGCTTTGCGCAGGCTCCCGTTACAGGTTGGATGTGTGTAACCAACTGTTGTAAATACAAGTTGTAGTCTTAAACTCTGCACTCATTTCAGAGTAGAACAGTGGCACACAAGTTAACATAGCAAGCAAGTAGCTGAGGCAGTTATCAATGGTTAAGCATGATGTCCATCAAATCACGTGGAATTGGGTGATTCTCCTGCCAGCCTCTGTCCAACAGGAGGCCTCCTACATTCACTCTTGTTCGATCACTTTCTCTTTTCCACTTGTTCGTTTCCGGCGACAACATCCTCCTCGGTTTCTTCGGTGGCTCTGCCATGTGCATACTGAGAATGGCCAGCAAGTTGTATCTCATAGCTTGCTTCTAGCTCCGGCTCTGGTTGTGTGTGACGTTAAGCACGGTACACCAGAGTTACACAATCCAATTCCAGACGTCCAGTGTGTATTATGTCTGGATTGTCAAACACATATATGCGTGTGACAATACAGACATATATGCTCTTTTCCTGTTTGTTCGAGCGTTTTGTCGTAACTGAGGGAAATATTTAAACTGAAGATCACATTTATTTTTTGTTGCCTGCAGATGTGTGTGCATTTTGTTTATGATTGCAATTGTTGTAGATAAAGTGATACTCCAATAATTGAAAATTACAGTTGAATTATGTTCTGGAGCTCAAATGGGCAAAAGCGTTTGTCCCTGAGTTTGTTATATTCGGACTCTTGGTCATTTCAATACTTGTACACAGGAGCGGTTTCAGTTGTGTTCTTCAGTCATTCATCTTGTGTGCAACTGATGGAACAGATATACTTTGTTTTAAATCAATACAGCGCTCCACACTGGCTGCGTAACAGCTCACGTTTCACTCTAATAATAGTAATAGTGACCAGAAGCAGATTTTCACACTCCCGCTCTATTTCCCTCCGTTGTACTCATGTCACTACATTGATTGTGCGTTGGGCTCAGAGCGCCGCTGATACACAGGTGACCTACGCTCATGTACTACACTGACGGGACTGATTAAGCACTGAAGCTATAGATATGATGCTTTCACTCACTACACACACACACACACACACACACACACACACACACACACACACACACACACACACACACACACACACACACACACAAATACACAGAGACAGACGGACACCTTTATACTCTGTGTCCTTCCCCCTCTCTCTTCATGTCTCTCACCTCAAGCTGTCAGTCTCTCACACAGACCTTTACAGGTGTTTGCTAACTAGAGACATTTAGTGGTGAAAAAGGGAAGTGCAGC
This sequence comes from Limanda limanda, assembly GCF_963576545.1. Taxonomy (NCBI): domain Eukaryota; kingdom Metazoa; phylum Chordata; class Actinopteri; order Pleuronectiformes; family Pleuronectidae; genus Limanda; species Limanda limanda. The sequence goes on along the minus strand of NC_083650.1, from coordinate 22,152,595 downwards.
ATCCTGACCCCATGCACACACACGACAGGGAAAGATGAGGGTAAGTGTGTGTGACGGAGGGTGTGTGTCTGAGTGACTGGGGTGGGGCAACTCCCAAAACACAATGAATTATAAAATTATAAACCCATTACTTACTACAGTGGGAGAGGAGTGTCAAAATATCAACATTAGCACACACACATACCGACACACACTCACAAACAAACACACCCACACACACACACACGCACATACACACAGACACACACACACACACACACACACACACACACACACACACAGCCAAACGTGTCCTCCCATTGACCAGATGATAAAGTTTCTGTGTGTTTGTGTTAGGGAAACGTGGGTTACATAAATTATTTACAGTATTGATCAACTATTTAACTCTATATATGGCCCCTGTTTGTTTGTGTGTGTGTGTGTGTGTTTGTTTGTTTGTTTGTTTGTTTGTTTGTTTGTGTGTGTGTGTGTCTATTTTTTGTGTGGATAAAAACTAGTGTCCAGTGTGTTACTGTACAAATGCACCTGGGTGCCTCCTCGTGCACTTTATTGTGTCTGAGCCTTGTGTGCATGTGCTTGTTCGTACTGTATGTGGATGTGTGCTCGCCTGTGTGTGTGTTTTGCTGTGGGTGCTGTGCTGATATAGTACCTCATTAGCTGCTGTAGACACAAATCTCCTTTGTGGCAGTCTTTCATCCTTAGCGCACGATTTATATACGCTATGGTTACGGCGCTCAACCTCGCATGCTGCCGGTGCCATACGTCAAGCTGTCATTGGCTGATGCTACTTCCTGGTCCCGCCCCTCCTCCCACTCGCTTACACATCCCAAAATGAAAGTGGTGTTTTCCTCATCCAATAGCTGTGTATAAAGATGGACTACACATCAGCACTTCCTCCCATTGTACAGAAATTAAACTGGTGATGTCACTTGGATTCACAGTTGTTTACACTAGTGATTAGGGAGTGGAGTGAAGTACTGCCCCCATCACAAGTCAATCAAGATATCTGACCCTGTTTTTATATCAACTTAATAAAGAGCTAGAAACTTAACACTTGATTGTATATCCCTGTCCTGTTCTGTAATGATAGCAGGAAGGTTAACAGTGGCGTGCAGTGCTGCATGACAGTGTGTCACATGGAAGGTCCTTCAAGGAACTTTTCATTTGCGTTTTATTTTGGCGCCTCTGTGGACAAAAGAGGTAGTGTTTCAACTGCCACCTGTCGTAGTGATATAACATGAAACAAGGACTGCATCAGTTTACATCCTCATGTCCGACCACTGTCTCTCTCCGCTCCAAAAGCAAACTGAGAGAACGACTCCTGGGTGCAGGTACCAAAGCGTGACAATACTCAACATATTAATATAAAAATAGAGATACATAAAAAATGAAGCCACTTGGCAGTAGAGACTATCTTCTAACAAAATTAGAACTGATTTAACATAAGCATTGAGTATTAATTACAAGAAATCCATTCTTCCCCCCTCCTCTTGTAGGCAAATCGAACAACCCACCTGAGAACATACCAAGTCTTGCTGACTAATCTCAGAATGAATCATGAACTCCTTCAAATCTTTCAGGACATTCATGTTTCTCATATTTCCCGTCAAGTTAGTGTAATGGCCTTTCTTTAAGAGAAGCTAAATATTCTATTATACCATGTCCAGTTGAATGTAACGTTTACTTTGTCACAGATATTTTCAGTTTTTTGGATGTAAATGCTCTATGTCCAAGTAGTTGCATTTGGGGCACTACTGTACACATGGAAACTTTCCATATATGGAACATATCATTTGAGTAAAGATCAATTAAAATGGCAACAGACGGAAAAAATAATACACACAGAAGTAACTGCAGTTGTTGTGTTTTGGCACAACAACTGCAGACCAGGATCCACAGTTTCCCTCTGTCAGACCTGTCTCCGAGAGTCGGCCTCAACTCTGATACAGTGACGGGGAAAAAGTGAATTTAAGTGGAGCTTAATCTGTCTCACATTGAGTTCACCTGTTTCTCATACTGTACAGTGTGAATGATACACAACTGGCCAACTCTCTCCAGGAAACAAACACCTAGCAACACAAACTGTGAGGTTTCACACACACACACACACACACAGATGGACACACGCAGATGCTGTAGGATGCAAACAAACACACACAGGGGTTTGGTGTCCTAGTTTCCATCTGTGGAGAAGCTATTCTCTCTTTCTGGCTCTCTCCTCACTCACATACTCCTCTCAGGGGGGGTCTTACTGTGGTCATGTGACCCACTGCTGCTGTTGTTGCAGTGCGTGTGTGTGTGCATGGATGAGAGCGAGCGTTTGCATCTGCATGTGTGCATCACTGCTCATGTGGGTATATTTGATTATATGTATGCTTTATGCAAGTACGCAGAGTCTGCCTCTATGTACGGTGTGCACATCCTTTCTGTGTGTGTGTGTGTGTGTGTGTGTGTGTGTCAACTAACTGTCAGGCTCTGCTCTCTGCCTGCCTACAGTTCCTCCTCTTCTGAGCTTTTTTCACCATCAGAGTGTGATCTAATACAGGGATTACGATGGGATTAAGTGAGTCTCTTATAAAATAACAGCTCATCGCTCCATATCGCCCCAACACTGGCCATTTGTTCTGCGGTATCAACAAACTCTAACAACGGCTCACAGTGGTGAAACCCAATAACTGCTCCGGCAGGGAGTGAAATGCGCTTACACTGGAGTACACAACATACAAAGATAGAGTGGTGAGATAATTACCTGCACTGTGTATTACAACCAGCAAATTAAATTTTTTAGGCACATAAAGTATTCTTATTATTTATCAGAATTGATATTTTAAAGAACCATAAATGTGGATGTTTGGTGTGTGTTTATTATTAGCAATCTACCAATCGAAAGCATATTTTGTGAAGCGTTCATTGAATTGACTTCACACTTGTCACTTGTGTTGTTAATTGCACAGGTAAGTGCAGTACTGAATTTGGTGTGAGTTGAAGAAGCTATACGTTGGTTAAATATAAATGAAAATTGAATAAACATGTGACCAGTGCTCTGCAATGCTTTATAATGAGTTGAATAACATTTTATTTTGAAAAGAACTTGGGTCTGAAGATTGTGTCAATTAACAGACCTCTTAAATAGCTAATATAAAATGTCTTAAACAGATAACAGCAGTTCATTGAATCCTGAATACAAAGCAAATTCAGTTTCATCTATGAAAAACAACAAATGTAAAATCGTCACAGCAGATAAACCCGGTAGGATGAACACAAAGTTTTGTAAGATCACTATTCACCATAGACTGTTTAAAAAAACCTCTGCACACAATGTCCGGCCCACAAGCAATAAACTGAATGAACTCTCTATGCTATTGAGGCTTTATTTTCCGTCCCTTATTGCAGCAAATGTGGTTATTTACCCTTTTTGTGTTGTAGAGACTTCCAGGTCTATTCGAGTAACAGGAAATAACTGATAAATAATGACTTTATTCCACGCAGTAGCACGGCAGACTTCAGAGGTGACAGCTATAAAAGGTCTTGTCTTATTGATTTTAGTATTGGTTATAATCTTGGAATGTGCTCTTACACAACAGACATGCAGTAGATATACAGCTGAAGAGATGCAGAGACTTGTCAGGCCAGCCAAAAAAAGGCCAAACGATAAAGTGATGCAATAAAGCAGCACATTTTTTGATGCAATCGTTTTGATCCGAGCATGAATACAAAACGAACAAAACACAAAGGAGATAACATTATGATGACGTTCACATAAGCTCTTTGTTTTCTTTTTATAGCCTGCATCTTTAATGTTTGTAATGCTTCCCAGTGCTATCAACAGCCTTGTCTCTGGCTCAGGAGGCAGATGTTCTCAGCTAAAAGCTCTGATAAACCCAGTGTGCACTACAACCCGCTCAGCACCAAATGGCTTGACAAAGCAGGAGACCAGCTGGTGAACATAGTGGAGCATTTAGCAGCTGGAGAGCCGGGATTTTTTTTCCTCTCAGGAAGTTTGTCGAGACCAAACCGGAGCTAAAAGGACACATAACTGCTGGATCGTTTGCTAACACGTTCCCATATAACAGTTAACTTTACACGTTGAAACCTCCAAGTGACACAATGTATCATTTAGAGCAGGTTAGAAATCAAGCAACCTTTGTTAGAGCATTCAAGACAAACAATGCATCATGTTGCACTGGATGATGAATACAGTATTCTATTTTCCCCATCCCCATCCCTTACCCTTTACCCATCATCAGTTACTGTATCAATACATACATATGTACCCAGCCCATGTTGAGCTTGTTATTCCTAAGGTTTACTGTATTTTAATGATCTAAGCCTAATGTTCTCCATCCTTTATTTTAGGAATAGTATTTGGTTTATAATGTTAAACCCTATTGCCAATATGGGTACTTTTTCTATTTGTGTCAGGACAAAAAATTATAAATAACCATTAAGCCATTACTGACCACCATAATCCTGATAAGAATATAATTTTATCTATGGTCATAAACGGGAAGCTAGGATAGAGTATTAAAGGCCGTATTGAAGAAAGTAAAAATTCTTGAGATTATGAGAATAATGTCATAACATGATAAAAAATAAAACTGTAATCAATGAGAAAAAAAGTCGTAATACCTTATTTTCTTTCTTATTTTTTGGGAAACTGTGGACCCACATTAAATAGCACTCAGATGTGACCTTTCAGTCGACCACTCCCAAACACGTTTTCCTCCACAAAGGCCATGTGTGTGTTTCCTTCTTCAGAGTAGACACAGTTTCTTGCACAACCTCTTCAAAGTCCTGATACTTAAGATAATGTGGTGCTGATGAACCAAACGATGATGAATTTCATTATTTGTAAAACTTATACTCATACTTTAATTTGAGTGAATCTTGAGTTGAGACTCAAGCAGATACATTTGTCAAAGAGGCCCCAAAAGAAACCCACTGATCCCAGAAGGTGACATAACCATTTGATTAGGGTTTGATATAAGATATGTATATGTACACATTCAACCACCAAGCTAAATTATATTGTATTCAGATATACATTACTTGGCCAATAAAGCTATTCTGATTTCAATATGTGGTTTACTTTACTGAAGTGTAAACCTGGGTGATACTTCAATTAACTCTTATTATATTACACATTTCTGAGGTCAATATGATGCCAAACATACAGCGTGTTTTTATTTCATCAACAGGATTCATTTTAATAGGGACATCAGAATCAGAATCAGAATCAGAATTCTTTTATTTGCCAGGTATGTTTGCACATACAGGAAATTGCCTTGGTGTCATTGGTGCACTGAACATAAAACAACAATATAAAAAACAACAATATATAAGAAATAGAATAAAATAAAATAAAATAGAATAAAGTAGAATAAAGTATATACATATATACAGTAACAGAGTAACAGAGTTATGAGCATGTGCTGTGCGAAGGTGCAGAGATTGGTGATAGTGCCAGTAAAGATGCTAACGGTCAGGGAACTGAAATTTAAACTGAATTGTCTGATAAGTATCCACACATAAGAGATTTTCATAATTGTCCACTTTTAAAGACTTGTTAAGTTATGTCTATATTAGCCCGTTTTATAGTTTGCAGTCATTTAAAACTTGCTTTAAAATATTCTATAGAGACTTTTAAGAGATATTTAAATCGAAATTTCTACTGGACAAACTCAGTGAGCTTATTTTGGAAATCCCTGGGCCACCTGAAGAAGAAGGCTCAGAGGTTATGTCATTTCCTGTTGGGAGCTGTCTGGAGATGAGCGTCAGTTCTTCTTCTGCAGTCAGTCAGTCAGTAGTGAGAGCACCAGCGGACAGGTCAGTAGTTGAGGAGGTTCTAGCATGAACAGGCTGCAGGTGCTGCTGACAGACACCATGTCCAGAAGAAGCTTCCGGGAGTCGTGGACCGTCATGTCCCGAACCAATCCCACCTGGGACGAGTGTTACGCCGTCCGGGACCGCGACGTGACGATGGAGACCGAGGAGGAGACGTGAGTCCGGCCGCGTTTCACACCTCGTTTCCCGCGGGTCACCGTCACTTCTCACCGCCACACGGAGCTTCCAGCGGCCGTGACGTAGAGGAGCATCCCGGTCACGTGTCCGTCGCACTGACCGAGTCTGATGTTCGAGCCTATACGTTCATCTAACGTGTAGAAGAAATACACCTTAGTCACGGCAGCCATTTTGGCGTGAAGCGGCGCGTAAACGCAGGTTTAATTAGCACATGGATGAAGTAACGTGTTAGTAACACCTGTCCCTGAAGACCCAAAAATATATTTTTTAAATCTTTTTAAAATATGTTTGCTATTTATATTGTGTGCTCAAGATATTTATTTGAAGAAGTGATATAGTTTTTTTCGTCACTCAGATCCACATACACCATAGAACCTGCGAAGTTAACAAACTCCAAAGCTACACATGCAACAAAGTGTTGTTTTCAAGGCATGTCTTTACTACTCGGATACTAGTGACCAATATTGTTCCTACAAGATAATAACTTATGTGCACAAGATAAAAAAACATTAACTTTTGGGACTTCAGCAGCTGCTAGTCAAAGGTGAAAAATGACTATAAGCTAAATGGTACCTGTCCCAACAGTCCAAATATATGAAACCATGATCCAGCTGCTGTAATTAATGTGCTAGCCAACACATCACAGTGTGATTTTTGCACTTTCATATTCACACGTATAGTTTTGAAACAGCTTAAACAACGTTACCTGCTGGCAGCTCACAGGTCCTGTTTGCTGGTAATTAAAATACATTTTTCACTGTATATCCAGTGAGTGCTTTGTGTACATGAATCCAGTTGGGTTTTTCTGACTAGGTAGAAAAGGATTGAAAGGGGAACAAGTTCTTACAGCTTTGTCAGAAAGTGATGTTAACTAGCGCTGCTCGATACATCTCAAATTTACAATCATTACGATAGCAACATGCACAATGTATGTATCGCAAAAGACAGCTTGAACTGCAATAAATGGTGTTTCATGTGCCGTGCATTCACGCTCTGCATGTCAATATATTTGGCCAATCAGATGTAGCCCTGCTGCCCTAGATTGGAAATTAAAGCTATTCAGATCATTGACAGGCCTGTCCAGGTTTTTTTTTCCTGAATGGAGAATTTCGAGCTGCCCCTGTCAAATTTCGTGACACCTTCCATCAAAATTCCAGTACAGTGGAAACTGCTAGTGATCACGGTTTTCCCAGGCCAAATTCATGTCTATAAACTGTTGATTACTATAAAATAATTGTGTAACTTCTTTATGATAGTCCCAGAACGTGAGGGAAAGGTAAAGGCGCTCTCTCTCTCTCTCTCTCTCTCTCTCTCTCTCTCTCTCTCTCTCTCTCTCTCTCTCTCTCTCTCTCTCTCTCTCTCTCTCTCTCAGACGCTAAGCTGATGTCTCTGACTCATTACAGTTGAAACGCTGATTTGTTTAAAATGACGCCACGATCTCAACACAGATCATCACATAATTATCGATTCTTTCCTTAAATGAGTTAAATCTTTCTTCGGAGCAGCGTGGACATTCATCATTAGTCATCCCGCGCACTCTTTTCCTCTCTTGTTCACACACAGACACACACAAAACCTGCGCCATCGGACCCATGTATAAACTCAGACTGGGTAAAAGCAACAGAACTTGTAAACTTAGACAATGCATGGAGAGCCGGAGGAGAAGGCGGAGCACTCTTGGTTTGGCTCAATTTGGAGGACAGTGTGCAGAGCGAATGATAGAGACACAGAAAGGAGCATTAAATAACTGACAGAACCAGTGAAAACTGTAAAATATAACTTTTTTTAACAAAGGATGTAAGAGAAGACCCCAAACGATCACTGTAAGTGGACTTAATGGAGCTGTCTGAGTCTTAACACCGTATAACTAAGCATTTATTTATTTATCGCAAGCCATATCATATAACAATATATAAAACACATAGTCTGTCAAATGTGTAGATATTGCATATACACACATATTTTTGATCTTGACTAGCTCCAGTGTGTCTCGGTCACCTGATGATCTGTCAGACTTTAGTTATTTCATCAGTTTTCTTTTAAATTGCTAAAAGAGTTACCGATGTGGAGATGTCTGGGACAAGGCTCTCTTTTTGAACTAGTACATTAAACAAGTCCATGCTGCACTTCCCCCATCAGTTACAGTTTGATTTTAGCAGTAGTGATTAAATCCCTGCATGTTTGTGTGTGCGTAGTTTTAGTCCAGAGGAAGAGGAGAAGCATCCTGTGGATCCCTATGATGAAGAACAGGGGTTATCCACTCCCTACCCTGTGGATCAGCATCCACCTTCCCATGCCTCAACCCCAGCCTGTGCAACAACGTCTGGCGCATCACTCCACAGAGTTCGGAGGTCCAGGTCTGGCAACCAAACCCGGAGGAGGAGGAGCTCTGCTGCATCGCACCCCTACAGAGCACAGAGCTATCATGAGTCAAGACGCACTCGTGGCGACGACAGCTGCTTCGACTCTTATCAAAGAAGTTACAGACGAAGAGTCACGTGGTCAAGACCGTCAGCGGAGCACCTTCCTGTGACCATCCAGCCTACCAGGTGGTACCAGGTTGTTGGGAGTGAGCAGTGCCGCAACTGCAGATACCAGGGGAGGCTCCAGATGACACATTGGATGTGCGAGAGCTGCAAGGTGCCCCTGTGTCTGATGCCATTCAGAAACTGCTATGGTGAATGGCACATGCAGAGATGTTGAGCCTTCTATCAGGAAAGACAGGAAGTTAGTTCTCCACCGATGGGATTGAGTTCTTACGAAGTAAAACTTTTATCAGCCTTGAGGCTTTTCGAGTTAATCTTTCACTATCGGACCTGTAGTTATCATGCACAATACTTAATGCTGATTGTTAATTTAGTCTTAGAGCTACCAGTTCTGTTCCTTAAACATTTCTCAGTTTTAGTTTTGGGGAAGTTAACTGGTTTGATCCCCATGTTGTTTGTTTTTTTGTTTGTTGTTCCAAGTTTAGATCTGTAATTCTTTGTTTCAGATTAAATTACAGAGAAGTTGTATGTGGTTGTTTTGTGGTTTTTTTTCTAGACCACTTTGCACTTTACTCGATGGTAAGTGAATATTAAGATTCACAAGTGGGGCAATGTCACGGGTCAGTTAGATACTGCACACACACCTTGTTTAGCGGCTTCAAGACTGTTTACTGAAACGCCACGTGGGGGGTACAGAACATAAACGTTAAAAGATTGAATATGAATTAAAAGTTTGGGGTCGGACACAAAACTATCTACCTATTTCATAAACAAATGACCGAGTAGATTTCTTGCTGTAAAGCTAATGCTACTGTGTGTTCTGCAGTGATTTGTTGATCTGCTTATCCTCAACAAAGGTATTTGTTGTGCTGCTTGGTTCTAACAAAGTTTACGTATCACTGTGTATGAGAAAACATACACTCATGACACAAAAAATCGTATCCTCCGCCAAGGAGGTTATGTTATTTTTCTGGGTTTGTTAGCAGGATTGCAGAAAAACGACTCTACTGATTTCCAAGCATTTTTGGGGAGGGGTGGGGCATGACGGAAGAAGCCATGCAAATTTGGTGCAGCTCTGGATCAGGGGTCACATCCAGGAATTGTTATTTCACTGTCTTTAACATATTGGTTCATTTTTTTCATCGATTCTTCAGACATTAATTCATGGATCTTGATGGAAATCAGGAATTGTCAGGGGACTGATATGTATGAGTGTTTGCAGTTTGGTGCAGATCCAATTAAAAATCTGGATTTAGTGATTTAAGATGTGGTTTCACAAAGGGACTGTTGCAGAGGTATGTACTCCACTGAGTTTTTAAAACATAGTTCTAGCTTCTATGAACATTTGTTGCATCTGTGTGTTTTATATAGTAACTTTTGGAGTTTCTCAATTGACAAACTTGGGAACTTGTTTGGTTGTTTGACACATTCTATGAACTGAGCAATGAATCAACTCCCTGAATGACAAAGTAATCAACAACGATAGTTCCATCAGTAGTTATACTGCAGCAGTTATTAGTTATTTCTTTTGGAGGACAACTCAAATATATTGACTAATGATAAAAACAAAATCTTAAAACATTCTAACTTGTATTTTTTCTTCTGAAGATATTTTGTTCAATTGGGAGCAGACACAACTTTCCAGTAGGACCAGCTTTTTTATTACTAGTAATTCCAACAATATTCCTGAAGGATGCATTGAAATTGATAAGTGACCACTGAACACGGCTTCTCGTCACCAGTGCTTGTCTGTACACGTATGAACAAGTAGAGGAGCACTGCTGTGTCGACCTGGCAGCCGTCCACCTCGCTGGTCTGGCTGCAGAAAATCACAGATTGGTGGATGTTCTCACCAAAGCTATTATGTCCCACATGAGGCAGTGTTTTGCTTTCTTTGCTGTGTGTGTGTGTGTGTGTGTGTATATATATATATATATATATGTGTGTGTGTGTGTGTGTGAGCACACATTTCCACTCTCCCTGGTGGTGCTGGGGTGTTTGGCAGGATAAATATAGCTGCGTTGGTGTAAAGCTGTTTTCTCTTCGTCTTTTGTAGCTTTAATCAAAAGCAATCTGGAGGAGGGATAAATGGAAGGGAAAGGAGGGGTGGGAGAGAGAGGGAGAGAAAGAGGAGAGAGAGAGAGAGAGAGATGGCCGATGCCAGAGTGTTTTATTTTAGCTCTATTTAAAGAGTCATTGGGGAGTGTTCAGGAGTAATGAGAACCCTGGTGGCTGGAGGAGAGGGACTGACTCTAACCTCCCCTCAGTCTCCTCTTCCATCCTCTCAGTCTCTGTTTCCTGCCGTCATCCCCTCTTCCTAATCCTGACTCGGAATACAACACACGGCCGTGACGGTGGCTGTGTTCACACTGTAGCCATTCATGTTCTAGATGAATCCTCACATCTATTCTAGGATGTAACCGGCATCCCTTATTGATATTAGCTGACAGTGATGTTGATGAGTTGCACACATGTCACATCCTTTTTTTAAGATTGTGTTTCACTTTCTGTATGACTGAAGCTGTTAGAATTGAACTTATAGAACTTAACAATTATTATTCTATTGGAGCGGGCCTTTTTTCCAATGTCAAATTTTATGGTATTATATGATACTACAGGGTTAACCAGTCCCCTATTATCAAAACAATTGTTTATAAATATACAAATATAAATATCATAATACACATCATTTAACAGAAAAATGTTTATGCAAACACTTTCAGTCATAATAACTTCTATAGTTTTAGGTATTCTCCATAAATTGATTCTTCTGTAGTTTGTGTCAATGGAATACATACAACAAATGAGCCAACTCCATCTGGTGAACAAGGTTGTGAGATGTGGTTTTACAGCTCTGGAGAAATCTATTAGATGGAACTTAAAGTAATTTTTTTCTGTCAGCAAGATAGATTGAATTTCGTCTATCTATCTTAATTAACAGTTGATGGGGTATATTCCATGTTGCAATAATAATAGTGGTGCTCATAGCATCATAACCCTAACCCCTACAACTGTAGAGTTCGCTACTCAATTGGCACATAATGATTTGTCCATTTTGTAGATATTTCTTGATTATATACAGGTTTTTTCATTAAGTTTTAGTTTTGACAATTGCATTAATGTTTTATTAAAGTTCTTGTGCTACAGTAAAGGCTAATTTAGGCTGCATTTCCATACAATAAGAGATACTACTGTGCGAGAAGTTGGCTTTATTTAATAAAAAAGTTTTACAAAAGTTCACATTCCTCTGCCACTTAAATAATAAGAGTTATTGCACCAAACCTGGCAGAACGCCCGATCAAAAACAACCAGTGACTGTGAATCCAGGATCTGTGAGGAAGGACTGAAAACCGTATGTGTGACTTTCAATGAGACACAAAAATACTGTAGACTGTAAAATCTGTTGGATGCTTGAAATGTAATTAAATTATGTCACAATCAAAATGTCATGACATCACACACTACTGTACATGTTACACCAAAAACTGGTTGTGTATTTTTGTGTTTTGCATACTCACTGATGACGGAAAACAAAAGCTTGGGTGCGTGTGCCTCATGTGAGAGGAGAAAATGTGGCTGCTCAGGTGTAGATCGTGAACACAGCCAATGTATGGCCAGTTTGCATATGTGTGATGGGACGAACAGAGAGAAAGAAGACGTGGGATGTAAATTTGGCAGTGAGCGGAGCGAGTGTCCTTTCATTACACAGTTGGCTTTGTGTTCTCCGTTTGGAGGCCAGAAGCAGCCCACAGTGGAAGTCAAGCTTCTCCCTGGTATAACAGCCATGATGCTGATCTTAAAAAGCTTCCGTTAAAGCCTCTTCCTGGACGACTCGTTGGCAGCAGTGCAGCTCTTTAGGAAGCATTGTTCCATTTCCTGATCGACAGTCACTACGACTGAAGCCGGGCCTCGGATTATTGGTTGGAAAAGTATATGGCCAAGATAGCTTTCACTGACTGCAGATGTGAGACATATTAGAGTGATAATGTGTATGTTGGCTGCATTAAACTCTTCAGCAGAGTTATGTTAATGTCGGTCATAAACTATCTGATGAAACCTGGTGAGGACAGCCTGTTGGCAAACGAGCAGATGCAGCTAAGTACTAGTGAAAGTCTGGTGGTGTTCCATGGATGTGGTTGTAATCCCTACCTATACTCCTTGTTTCCTAGGTGATCTGGGTGTGTAATAACTGCCGGAAGCAGCAGGAGATCCTCACCAAGCCGGGCGACTGGTTCACGAGTTCGCCCGGAAACCCGGCTGGCCTTGGATCTGCTGTCAGCGAGCCGTCCGTGTGCCAAACGTCTGGGGACAAGAAGCTCCGATCGCGCTCCCAAGCCCCCTCAGACTCCACCACAGCAAACCAAGACCCCAACCGACTCAACGCACCCGGGACCACAGCCGGCACCGACGCAAGGTCACGTAGCGAACCACCGCGAGACACGTAAGATGAAGCAATGGCGAAGAGAAAAAGCAGCTGATTCAGCTTCATATTGTCACATTCTGTAGACCTATAGAAACACCTGGGCACACGGGCAGCTGAAAGACTCCACACACAGGGGGGTCAGAGCACCTCAGCTTCACAGGTGCGACCAGGACTTTCTCCAAAGTTTGCCTTTCACACCTGAACAACACAGCGGGTGATACGTTCACAACGACACAAATGAAGGGTGGGACAACAGGCGAAGGCAGCATATGGCATATAAATTCTGCTGCGGAGATCAGGTGTTTTTGTTTACAGCACAACAACACAAGGGTCAACTTGACAATCTTCATCGGTGTCTTCTTATTTTTTTGTAATTCGGAGATATTTGCAATCATTTTGTTTTTTCAGTTTGGTATCAGTGACGTTTTAGAAACATCAACAAGTCCGGAGTTTCTCACTCGTACATTTGCGTTCTCACGCCCCTCTAGAGAATGTTCAGAGATTTTTCGGGGAGAAGTGCATGTCTGAAAACATCTATTGTGTTTGGTTCATAGTATGGGTCAAGCTACAAAACCTCTGGGTCCTACAAATCCCACAATGCAACTCACTAGTCTCAACCCTAACAGGTAAATGCTCATATCTCTCATACCTCTATACATTCAGGCTGGAACACAGATGTTTTTCGACAAATACTGTAGTGTTCTTCAAAAATGAGATGACCCTAGCTACATCACTGTGACATCATCAGAGTTATGAGCCTTTGGAAAATCCCCCCTGAGTCACAGAGGCTGTGATTATGTAGCTGCTCTCACAAGTACAGTGGAACTAACCATAATTAGTAAAGTGGTTTTGATGGCGGAGTGTACCTTTAACGTATGCTCTCTCAGCCGCCGGACAGAAGGCCACTCTCATGAAATATGTTTGTTCTACTGAGCATTAACTCCTGCATTCATCAGTTGCCTCTTTTATACAGCGGTGGATTGCAGCTCTTAAGAAGGCCGTCTGCGTTGTTGTTTCCTATGCTGCTCTAAGTGTAACGGAAGAATGTAGTCGCTTCCAAAACACAGGGTAGTAGGAAGAGTTGTCACTCACGACTTTCTATTAGTGGATACTAATGGTAACAATCAAGTGGTGACAGATACAAAATCATACCAGTGTCATTAGCTAAAGGAAACTGTCTAACACAGAAGCCGCTCTCACTTACATCAGGTTGTGTCATAAAAGTCAGCGGCAATAAAACAATACAGTTGAAATATTTGTTTGGGTGTTGATTTAGTTTGTTTTTATTTTTTCAAAAACTATCTCAGTTGTTCATTTCTTAGTTCTTTCATGATACCTGCAAATGTTTCATCAATGAATAGCATGCCGACACAGTAAACTGGGGAGGCTGATTCAGTTCAATTACGTTGTATTTGTTTAGCGCAAAATCATAATATATATTATCTCACGGCACTTTACATAGAAGGTCAACCGTTTCCATGGTTAACTTGACCTGCCCTATATCAGAATTGTAACTTCTTCATGTTCAAGCATGCTGCCTTTAACATTTTGTGGTTTCACAGACTTGCTCATGGTATCATGAGGCTGTTGATTTTTACTTCCCAACTTTCTGCCCTTTATACTAGAAGTAATCTAAATAATAGGGAACATTCCGCCTTCATTTTAGTGTTGAAGAGCTTAATATTATAACTGAAACTATGATTCTATGTTCAACTTTTACTGAGACATATTCAAAACGTCTCTAGCCTGCCTTTGGGAGCTAGTGAGCTTCATCTAACAGAACAACTCTTCAAACATGTAAATACCAGGAGTATCCAGTGATTTATGTGCCTGAAATACCATATCTTGTTTTTTAACAATGCCTGTCTATTCTATTCTTCCCCTCTCTCTCCCCATATTGATTATCCCCCAGGAGAAATGGACGGGGAGGTGGAGGAGCTGGTCGGGGGGAGCGGAGGCCAGGACAGGCCCGGCTGCAGACCCAGGTCTCCATGGACCGGGACCTCCGTGGGGAGTCCAGGGAGCGCAGAGAAAGCCGGCGACTAACTAAGGGACGCTCTCTGGAGCATGATCCTGTGGGGGGAGGTGGTGGAGTAAGGCGGACAGAAGAGGGGGGCTCCCGCCATGTGGACCACAATGGTGCCACCCCTTGCCAAGCAGGGCTGGTCCCTCCTGGAGGCCGGGGACACCCTGTGCCCATGCAGGGTCGAGGCGTGGGCATGGCGGGGGAGCTTGGGGAGGGTGTTCGGCCAGGTCAGAGGACGGTGGGTCGGGTTGTTGGGCCGCATGAACACACCCTGGCTCAGCAAGCTCCTCCCCCTGAACTTAGAGAGCCACTTGGCTCGGGACCTGGTTCAGCCCCGGACCAGGGACCTGGAATGAGGCGGACCAAACGGGAGAAGGCTGAGAGTATGCTGCGCAACGACTCACTGAGCTCTGACCAATCAGAATCTCTGCGCCCGCCACCGCCAAGGCCCTACAAGTCGAAACGAGGGCTGGGGGCCGGAGGGAAGAGACAAACCAGCGTCAGCAGCTCGGAGGAGGAGGGAGGGACCACGCCGGAGTACAGCAGCTGTGAGGATGCTGAGATTGAGAGTGTTAGCGAGAGAGGTCAGTGACAGTATCCATCATCCCTTTCTGTTTCAGCCAGGGGTTTGATTTCATTTAAAAAAAGCATGGACAGTATTGACGTCTGTCCATTCACATGTTCATTCATCCATCACATGAGATATTATCGGGCAAATTAGATTTTGAGAAGATCTGAGAAAGTGATCTGTCTCGGCACAGTATAACGACAGGTCTTCATACTGCTTAAACCAAGAAGATACTCAACAACTTACTGTAGGGTGTTTCTCAAGTAACATGTTCAAATGGCACTACACATGATGCACATGTTCTATCCCTGCTCTAAAAACTATTGGATCGTGTATCTCATTCTAATTGTGTCTTTTAAAGCATCTGTAATATGTTTCATCGTGAACAACCAGTTATATAGATGTTTACAGTCGATCATCAGGCGGCTTTCAGTCTGCATACAGGGTTTGAAGTGTGAATATACGAGAGACACAAACCCTGAAATATAATTTAGTATGGAACTGGGGCAAACATACATTTATAGAATGGACATTAGCATTCATAGCGGCACTGTTCTTTCACATCAGACACACAGCAGCTAGCAAATGACGTATAGTGAGATGTTGCTTCATGTGGAAGCATTCTGTTTGAAGCTGCTGCTGATCCCTTCACTCATCTGCACTCACCTAAAGTTACTTGTATAGTGGTAGGCAGAAGATTCTCTGCTTATAACACTGCAAATAGTCCATTAGCATGCAGGTAGTTTGCCAGTTATGTGAATATATGTTCCTATCTATTATAGTTCGAACAAACTGACATGTGTGAAAAGAACAGAAATGAAGGAACTATAGCATGGAATCAAGAAAGAGTAATGTGCAATAGCTTTTACTGAAATTGCTTGAGGTTAATGCCAGGCTCAAAGAGCAACCCCTGGAGGACATCATCTTAGCTGTTGCCTTGATATAATTATTTTTATTTTATGATAATCCTCACGGCACCTAGACGCACAAGGTCTCCTTCAGCTACAGTGTACTGTTGTAAATCACCTTGATTAGGTCGTTAGGATGAAGGATAATAAAAGCAACATAGGATTTACAGTTCCCAAGCAATTTACAAACCTCTTCAACCAGCACTATTTACAGTAACAGTATTCATTTAAGGAAATAATGATATAATACAACTTATATTGCTGTGTGTGGGGCATTGCAATTTGTGTGTGTGTGTGTGTGTGTGTGTGTGTGTTTGAACACTCCCACACTTGAACACACTGTATTAGTGGATGTGAAAGTAAGACGTGCAGAGAGCTTTTCAGTCTCAGTCTGCCGCCTTCGTTCAGACTGTGAATGTGGAGACACCTCCTTGCTTGAGCTCTGTGGGTAGATTGATCACAACAGGTAAGGCTGCTCTTATACTGATTCTAGCAGAGTCTCCTTTTAACTTTTTATCCTGCTGTGTTTAAAATCTATATTGTAGTGTAGGTTTACACAACAAACCACTGAATGTCAAAGTGAGCAGCTAGGCAGTACATGCAGTGTGCATGTTAACGTGTGTGTGAGCCTGTGTGTGTGTATCTCAATGTTTGCCTTCGTGTCATATTGTATTGTTTTCAGCGTGGCCCAGAGGGGGCACAATCCCACACTGTGTGCGCACATGTATGTTGGTGTGTGGTCTGTGATGGGGCAGTTTGACTTCAGCTGATCTCTGTGTTGACCTTGTGTGGCCTCACATAGCCGACTATGTCCCCAAGGACAAACAACCATTTACACTCTAAGCCTGTCATGTCCAAGCTGGGTTAAGTCACTTTAACACTAATAATTCAAGGCACTCAAACTCACTGCTGTGCAGTCAATGACTAGACTTTAATTCAAGCTTTCGTAGCAGCTTATATCCAATGTTCCCGATGTAAGTGTGATGAAATTGTGAAATTTTTTAAATTACACAAAAAATGCTTTTGGCATTGGAATATTAGAGCTGCAGATTTGTTTATTGTAATATTGAGATAGAGCTTAAATGTATAGCTTAAAACCTGAGACAGTCCTGTCGTCTGAAAGCCAAATCATTTTCAAGGAAATTATTTTACTGTAACAAGCCCCAGAAGTTGTTTCTCTCCAAGTGGGGCACTGTACGTAGTCTAAGATTTGAGTTCGACAGGTTTCAAATTATTTGATAACATGTTTTCAAGAAATTGATCTGTTAAAGGGTTATTTCAAATGGGCTCAGTTCACACATAAATTGAAATCTTGAGACCATTTTGAAAAGCTCCTCTGGGTACAGTAAGAATAGTTAATGTTCCCTATTACTAGCCACACTAATGGCCTGCCTTAAGGGGTTTGGGATTGTCAGCAAGATGGTTCATCCCCCACTTTGATCCAGGCTATAATATCATTAATTATTATAACTAACTATTGGTTTTTAAATCGTTTTGTGATGGTTTTCAATATGATGTGTTTTACAATGTGCACAGCAAAACTTCCTGAACTCCTTCTCAATGCACTAACTAACTCACGTTCATAGTTCTCTCTTCTTTTTATTAACCACTGCATGACAGCACCAGTCATTTTACAGTTAGCACCTCATAACCTAGACAGTGTTTAATAAGCACAATGACTGTAGCCATGCTCATGCTACATCATGGCTTCACTGTCACTGGAAGCCAGCATCAATAGAGTGTGGTGCCTCCGATGGTAGAGAGGGTGCATGCCGTACCAGACCCTGTGACATCCATCAAGTGGAGGTTTAGTATGAGAGTGTCCTGTCAGCCCAGGTTTTAAACACACCGTTGTGGCAGCGAGATGCTGCTTCCTTTTTTAGCTCGAGACAGAACAGGTCAGCTCCACGATGTGGTTCCTGGCAGCCGAGAAGCATCCAGGCATGTAAATCATCATAAGATCAGTGCAGGAAAATATGCACAGTGGATACACACGTGCGCACACACACACATACAAATATGCAGTCACAGTACACTAGATCCCATTATAATCTTTGCAAGTATTCGCCCACACACAGACACACTACAAACTCATCCTCTGATACGAAGGAGGAACACATCATAATACACTCATGTGCACTTTTTACCTCCTTATCCCACAGGGGTTTTCTGGCCCCTGAACATTGTATTATTGCACCACATTCTCCAGCATTGGCAAAATACATCAACATTGTTTTTCACCATAGATTTTCCATTTTGTGTTCAGAAATCCACCTGTGAGTGTAAAAAATAATAATCACTGGCAGTTTTTTTCAGCTTTTAGCAGGTGGCCACACATGTACATTAACTCTGCTCACTTTTTAATACTCCCAGCAAACTTGTTTTAAAACCAGAATTCAACAACATGGTCTGAAATGTGATCATAATGGTTACATACATTATACAATGCTAATAGACAGATACATTTGACTGCATCTTAAGCCGTTGATGATTCGAAGATATGAAAATATGGGATCAGCATTGCTTTTACATCAAGTGCGATCAGGAAGAATGTAAGAATAGACCTAAAAGTGCAAGACAAGATGCTGTTACAGTGATGAATTAGATCTGCATTTCCCGCAGCTGTCAGAACACATGCTTTGATGGCACAACCTGGGAAACTGTCAGGTACTGCTGCTCTGGGATGGTTAACCCAGAACAGGGTCTGCAGTAACACTCAGCCTGTGGTTTCTATTGGCCTGGATGCCCTTCAAACAAGCTGCTGAATCTCATTCTGTTTTGCTCATCTGATTCCATATGACAGATTATGTCTTGCTGCTTCGAAGCTGCTTTCTTCCCGACTCTGGGAGTCTGGGATGGTATGCATCATCCAAAAAAAAAAAATCTTAGCCCTGGCTTCTGGTTTGGCCTAGAGCTGAAGGCTTTAGAGACTGTTGGGTAGACTGCTTAGAGTTCTCCAACTTATCGTTCGATGAGTGTATATAACAGTAGACGAGAGAGCAAATCTAGTGGGTTTAGCCTTAAGCCTGGACTAGACCTTCAACAGTGTTTCCTAGATTTGCAGCTTGTATAAGAACAATTGTCGTCAGTTGAACTGGAAGTCAACTGAAGAGAGTTGTCTTTAGTTGACTACCAGTTGAGTTGGTAGGTTGCTCTCATTCTACAAATCTCCAGAAGATCTTTTGCAACTGTAGGAGTCGTTTTCAAGTCTGTGATAGGCCATTGTGTGTGCTCATGGCAACACAAAGGAAGCTTCGTGAATGGCATCTACACAATGGACGTAACATATAAACCCATACACTAAAATGGTAACTCATAACCCTGTTCCTATAGTAGAAAGTAAGCTAGTTAGCTGTACATGCTACAGTAATGCAGCTTTTGTTTTTGTATAATGCTTTTTTATTGTGTTTGGGCATATTAAAAAAGGTTGTCAGCCTCCAAACTGTCTTTATATATATTGTGTATATGTATATACCGTATATATGTATATAAAAATGTACTTTATATATATATATAGTACATTTAGTGACCCCAAATGGTGTCCTGCCCTCTTTTGTTGATTGTTTATTGAGATTTCTGTCAGGACCTTGCAATCATAGAAACATGGTAACACACACTCACCCATGTGGCCCACCCACTACACAAAATTATGTTCACGCATGAGTTATGAAACCAAGAATTCAGTTGTCTATCATCAGAGCGTTTGCTTTAAGATTGCATAATGTCACTGTAAGTTGTCACAACTCATTAACCTCATTGCCTCCTGGCTCCTAGGAACGCTTGGCTCTGTTTTACTCTGTGTCATAACAGTGTCGTTGAAGTCCCGCACACATTTCATCCCCGCCCCCCGGCCCATGTGTGCAGATGAGGCTGTGTTTTGGGACTGAAGCAGAAGCTGAGGTCGAACCATTTGTCTAATCGTCTAAAATATACTGCTAATGGAGGAAAATTCACAAGTATTGAGAGCTAAAGACATTCAATAATGAAAGAAATTGAAATTGAATTATATTAAGACTGTGTGTGCATATATGCACTTCAATAGCTTCATCAGTACTAAAAGCACCTATTGATTTGGTGTGAAACTGTGCCCTGTAACAAATCATGGGAACTCCAACTCCACAGACCCTTTTCCAATGCCTTTGGCTGTAGGAGGACTGTATCGTATGCTTGAAATCCTTAGGAAATGTCCGTAAGAGGACCTTGAGTTTGGATTGTTTCAGTCAATCTATTTCCAACTTTCATGCTTCCATAACATTTTAAATTTTCATCAAAGGTTAAAAAAAAAATTTCAAATATTTTATATGAACAAAATGTTAAGATTAATATTGAAAATTGTTTTTAAAAAATTCTTCGAATATTTTAAATGAACAAAAATTTTAAATGTATATTGAAAATTGTTTAAAAAAATTATAATAATATTTGCAGACAAAATAAGTTAATAGTATTAATTAATTAATTTAATAACAAATTGAATTATTTATTTGTATAGTTTAATAGACTTTTTTTATAAAATGTAATATAAACTAATTGCATTACTTGTTCTTGTTTGTCTTCGTCACTTAAATATGATTTAATTCTGTAATTATTAACAAAATAAGGAATGAAAGAAAAAACAATTAACTGTTGCTTTTCTGCATCACTAATAGATCTGGGTATCCTTGATAATGATCTTGAGGTCACCATTTACCATTGTTTTTAGTTGTTTTACCCATACATCAGTGCATTATCCCAGAGTAAATCTACAACATCTAATCTTTAAACTATCTTGGAGGGATTTACAGCATTTTAAAAAGCTAAGCGGTGTCATCGCTGCGTCCGTGGACTACTTAGAGTCCTGTCACTGGTGATACATTTCTAATTCTAGCCCAGGTCTGATAATTCAATAAACTTAACCCTCTCTACTGTAAACAAATACCTCCAAAAGAGCCCCCAAATTTGGCCGAGCTGTATATAAGAGGCCTTGTGCTGGTATGTGTTGTGTTAACAGTTTCTGCTCTATGCTTGGGTGTATGTGTAAGTGTGTGTGTGTGTGTGTGTGTGTTTGTGTGTGTGTGTGTGTGTGTTTAGAGGAAGAGGATGTGAAGGAAGTCCACAGTGTCTCAGCCGTTCTCTTTTCTCTCGCAGGTGACTGGGAGTGCTACCCACATGACCCCACTGTGTGGCATGTAAGTCACTATTTTATGTTCATGTTGTTCATTTTTCAACGAGAGAAAGTGAAAGTGAATTACAGCCCATTTATTTGCGTGTACAGTAAATAATATGCATGACTGCGTATTGTTCTGTCAGGTGCTTTTTGCTGTGATCAATGTTTACTCAGATCTACCTGTACTTTTCTTACCTGCTCTTTTTGTCTTTACTCCAAATAACCCATCCATCCAGCAACTTTTTATTGTTTATGGTTTGTGTTTGTTTCCATCTTTACTGACTAACCTAAGCTCCAGAACTTATAGGGTACACAATTAGATTAATCATAAAGGGACGGTGTTATTAGCTATATATATTTGATTTGCTCTGTTTATTGTTTTGTACCAAATTTGTTGTGGAAATTAAATATGTCCACCAAAATAAACAGAATCAATGAACAAATGAACTTGACAGGAAAAGCCTTCCCTACTATTATTAACACAAAGCAAGAGTCAGTGCTTTTACAAAGTGAATGTTAACTGTTACTCTTCTGTCAAATCCATCATTGATGGAGGTAAGCAAACTTACTGTGTGATAGATCTGTAATCAGATGAAAGGGAAATGCATTGAAACTATAGCTTATATATTTCAAGTTACGAAATTGTTTCATCGTGTCATTTAGTGAGATCAAATTCAGATGATAAATTCACATATAGCCACATTATTAGCCAATGCTGTGCTTCATTAATCCATATTCAACAACTATGTTGAAGGGAAACGTTTACATTCTGATCCAACAAAAAGACAGAGATCAACCTGTCTAAGACAGTCAGTATTCAGTCAGAAACACTCTAGACCTAATATAATTTACTTTTTAACCAAACCTTGTCACAATAAAATAATAATAGAGAATACACAACTGTTACTATTTCTACAGTAGTAGCTGATTTTTATATTATTTTCTTTGGCAAAGATGTGCTTTTGTGTTTGTCTTCTGAGGCTCTGTTCAGACATGGTATTAACATCTGTCCTCAGAGCAGACCACTAGTGGACCAGCCCTGGCTTCAGGTGTGAATACAACCAAGATGCCTGGCCCCATATGAATGACCAACTACTCAGCAGATGCCCTCTGACCTGCTTTTCTTTCAAAATATGTTACACTCTCAGTGTTTCCCATGGCTACCGCTACAATATTAATTTGATATGGTCAGACTGGCTAAAAACATCATGATTTGGTCTTTATGATCAGAAATTGCGTACTTGTATAGTTGTATAAAGAGCCGGGGAAGTGAGACTTGATCACAGGTGGTCACTTGAGGCACTTTCTAATGCCAGATGGGAGCTGACAACTCAGAGACGTCCACTAGTGATCGAATCATGCAAACCGATGTTGATGTCAGGTCTGAATAGAGCCTCAGTGTCAGAGACACTACATGTGCATCTGTACATATCTATTGTTGTCTTTTGTTGCAGCATCCTGTAACCTGGCAGCCATCTAAGGAGGGAGACCATCTGATTGGACGGATCACCCTCAGCAAGAGGAGCGCTGCAATGCCAAAAGAAGCTGGAGCTCTGCTGGGGTTAAAGGTCAGAGTGGGGCTGAAAAAACAGCGCACACACGTGTTGTTGTAGTATCTGTGGTCAATCACTGTTGTCTATCAATAATATGAAGGATATCACTGTCTTTTTTGTTCTTTTGCTCCCTCTGTCTCTCACTCTCTGTAGGTGGTAGGAGGCCGAATAACAGAGACAGGAAGATTAGGTGCCTTCATCACTAAAGTCAAGAAGGGCAGTCTGGCTGATGTGGTGGGACATCTCAGAGCAGGTAGCCTACACCAACACACCAGTCACACTGTTTGCATGTCATGTAAAAACCGGAAAAGCAACAAGGATTTAAACATGAAGACTCACGAGTCATTAAAGGGTTATTAGTGATTTAATTAAAACTAATAACTTTTTTAAACTATCAAAGCCACCCTGTCTTCTTTTGAGTCAGTCTAACATACTCACCCAATCTGAGAAGACAAAGTATGTACTAATCCGCAGCTGAAAATAGTCCCCACCAATGTTCTATGTAGTCCTGTCTGAATAACATTTGCTGAAATCAATGGTCAGAATTTCTTTGAAAATACAAAGCCCTTTTTTTTTTAAACAAAATTTTATATTTGTTATTGAACACCTAAAGAATATAAATAAATAAATATTAATACAATAACCTGAGACATTTTGAACCCTCATGCCAGACATGCTGTGCATTTAAAAGCATAACAATTACCCCTGAACATGTGTGCCTGACTTCAGGGGATGAGGTTTTGCAGTGGAACGGGAAACTGTTACCAGGAGCGACTATGAAGGAAGTTTACAACATCATCCTCGAGTCTCAAGCCGAGCCTCAAGTGGAGCTGGTGGTATCCAGGCCTATTGGGTAAGTCAGGAATGAAACACACCAAATGCAGAAGCAATAATATTTATCGAGAATGAAACCCATTATTTTTATGAGTCAGTCTCCAGTCTGTGTGTTGCATTGAATTTAACTGTTACTTAAAGCAGCAGTGTTGACTCTAGTTCTGACTCAGAATGGCCGACATCAGATAAGATGGAAGACAGGGACATTTATTTGTATTCTGACTACGACTTTGTGACTGCATTCAAAATATTAAAAACACTCAACCACTACCTGCTGCCCGGTCCTGCCAGGCTTTTTCCATTTAGTCTCATACGTCCCCTTTAAAAAAGCACTTGCGTTTATTTGTAGGATGTTATGAGATGAATTATTATCGACCAAATAAAACCATCTGTAGAACACGAAAGGCAAGAAGTGGCTGTATCAGATATTTGGAGGATGTGGAGATGGCGTTGATCACATTTGTGAGTGCAGTATAGATTAACATATACTTTTACATTATGATAATTCATTTTAAATCTAAAACATGTTTCTCCATCTGAGGCTGAGTAACTTATTCTCAACAATTATTCTAGTCTATCAGGGAAAATTCACTTTCACAATGTTTTGATTGAATGTTTCATGGATGTGGTCTTTACTTGATTTGAGTAGATGAAAATCACACAAAGCTTGTATTTAAAGCACATTGAATAATTTTAATGTAATTATTGCACCAAACAGTTTAAATATGTAATTTCTGACTTGTTCACTGCCTAAGCCTGAAGTGTTAAACACAAAGTTGATGGTGTACCTTAATGCAGACAGGTCACTCACTCATTTTAGGCAAAGTGACATGTTGGAAGTTGAGCTGTGATGTGGAAACTGCTTTAACAAAGTGCAGCCACACTGACGACTTCTTTCAAATTGTATTTACTTTGGAGGCATCTCAGAGTAAATGCTTGGTCAACTTTAATAAGTTTGACTTGTTAGGTTGGGCCCAAGTTTTGAGAGGTGGGGGGGGGGACTTCCATAACAATGTAATCCGTCCTTCCTGGCACAGAAAATAATTGTTTAATCCTGCAGAGCTGTTAATGTAGCGACCAGTAGTCTGGGAGATCTCAGGTCTTTTAAATTGTCTCCTGTACACACATTTCACATTTTCAAATGTTCAGTTTACCAGCTACACTGACTGAAGAACCTGAGGTATTTATAGAAATTAATAACAAAATGTTGTCAAAAAAGTGCTATTTCTTTTCACTATCCCCCCATAATTAGTAATAGATTACATAACTCTGTCTTGAAAAAAAACAATCAAAGAAAGTACTTAGATGATTAGGTAACACAGACTGGATTAATGCATTACCATTCAATTTTATATTACACATTTTACATTATTAAGATGCGCTCATTGTCATGGGTTAATATTAGATATTCTGTATTTCACAGTAAAGTACTCTTCATAGTTTAAGGTATTGCACCTTCTCTTAAGATTTAAGCTAATGTGCTTGTTGATGAAAAAAGTTGAATGTATTAATTTCTCTCCAAACACTCGCGAAGGGTTTGTAGAAAATATCAGTAAGTAATTTGCCAATTTTATTAAGACCCTCTATTCCTCTCACACATTTGAAAACAGTTTTGTTTTTTCTGGTGCCCTTTTGCATCTCTTAGTGAACTGAGCTGAATTATATTCAGTTAGGATGCCAATTGATGCAAATATTGGCTTTTGTGAAAAAAGCTCAAATCTGTCATCTCAAAGGAAATTAATCTGAAAGTTTACTTGAACCGATGCAAAACGGCCAATGGGAAATGTCCATCTATGTATAGCTTTGCTTTTGCAAGCTTCTTAGTGCCTGGGATTCTTCTTTTTTACTCCTGGTAAAGTCTGAGGATCCCAAAGTCAAATGTAGTAGTGTTTTATAAAAATGCTCTTTTCTGCTCTATCCTTAATCCTTTGGTTTGAAAGTTGGAAAACGTGGATTCCTAAAGCAAGCAATATTTATTTTATTTCATTTACGTGCTTTCAATTTTCTTTCTTTTGGAATGGGCTCCGAGGCTGCCTGTAAGTTCCATGAAACACTTATCAGTTTAATGCTTGGAAGTTGAACCACAGAGATTTGAAAGAGTGCAGAGGTGGAGCTGTGAGGCCATTAGCCTAGCTGCTTTCAGTATTGATGCTAAGCTAGGCTAACCAGGTCCCGACTCCAGCTCTGTGCTTAATGCATAATAGCTCAGAAAGAAAGCGAAATAGTATGCATCATCATGACCATGCTTTCTGTGTTTGACACAAAGCTGGTACGGTGAATTCCTGTGTTTCCCATGGAATCTTTAATCGTGGCGTGGACAGACCTGAGCTCCAGTCCGAGCAATACTGCTCGTCCAGTATTACTTCAGATGATGATTGGCCTGAATGAGTTTGGGAAACACTGCAGTCAGGAGAAGAGCTTTCCTCTACTCACGTCTTCCCTTTGGTTCCACAGAACATTTTAGTCTCAAATAACTTTTAATTCCAGTGCTACTTTCTTCCAGTAAACTGCTACTACATTAATATGCATGTGAGCCTGTGCATCAAGAACACTTCCATGTTGATTTAATCCAGTTGGATTTCAGTATGAAAATGACTGACACGTTTCTTTGCTGCTTCTTTTTCAGTGATATCCCAAGAATCCCCGACACGTCCCACCCTCCGTTAGAATCTAGTAGGTATCTCCTATTGGGTGTTGCCTATATTACATAAGCTATATATCTATTTTAGATATACAGTTAACTTTATATATGGACCTTTAATTAACTTTTACACTTAATCAGAAATATAATTCACACATTTGATTTATAAAAATACTTACAGAACGTACACAATGGAAGAGGCTGGATATGTACTTTAATTTGATCTTTCTGGGTAAATTCATCATAGCTTCCATTCTGAAGGAGAATGATATCACTCTCTTGTCTTTACATCAAGATTAGAACTGTAATAGCGCAGCTCAGCATAAAGAGTGAAAGCATAGATTTTGATTGCAAATTTGCCCCATAATACTGTTGTGCTTCATTTAATGTTCATTAACAAAAATGTAAATACAAAAGTAGAAAGAAGATTTTTGCCACATAGTGATTTTTGCCACATAGTGACAGAAGTAAAGACACAATGGTTAAGTCTACATGAGGTTAGATTGTAAAAACGGTTATTCTATAGCAAAGCAAATGAGTAATATGTAATATAAGACTTCAGTAGAGATTATTGCAGGCTTCAGTAGGTTACACTGTCAGAAGCAACAGAGGAGGACAGGACACACAACGTGTTTAAAGGCAGCTGTCGAAGTGAGAGAATTTTCCTGACGGACTGAAATGTAGAAGCTGCTGGGACCAAATGTGCCAATACAAATGCTAAAATGATGACAAAAATCTCTCAGTGCATTGGCAAGGCATGGTGGTAAACTGAATATTATTATATTTTCATATTTTTTTAATCATATTTCCTTTATATTCATTCATATTAATCCAGTATAATTCTGAGTTCAAACAAGTTTGTTGTCCCCTGTGAAGGAGAACATTCTATCTGGTCCTGACTCTGGAAATTTGTTCTAAGCATTGGAAAATAAATGAATGCCACAAATTCTCTGGGACGCTACTGTCTTCAACTTTTCCAGTAACACCCAGTTACATGTGCAGTGCTCTTACACAATTAAACAGGAAGTTAACCCATCTTTCACATCAGTGAACAGTAAGTAAGTAAAATAGGTTTCAGCATAAATCAGTTTGACATTTGATCATACACCTTGTTCTGTAAGGTACAGTATATGTGGCCTCAGTACTTATAAACAAAAGCCTATTGGACTCAAGGTAGGACAGGAGCTTGGTCATTTGTCATCCTGACAGGTTAGCTATGCTCTTTTTTTTATGTGACATTTTCTAACCAAGGGAGCTCTTAACGCTGGATATTACATAAACATGAACATACTATTTCACACTTGGACCAGAGGACCTATCCACTAACTCCTTTTCTCACACTATTCCTCTGACTCTTGACTAGACTCGACTTATTTGTCCTCTCTGACTTTTATTGTCATCTCTTGTCTTCATAGCAGGTTCCAGTTCTTTTGAGTCACAGAAGATGGAGAGACCGTCCTTAAATGTACTATCTCCCTCCAGCCCCGGGATGCTCCAGGACAATCCACAGTTAATGCCAGGGCAACTCTCAGTGAGTGTGCGCATGATCGGGTGTGTCAGGATGTGGACGTGTGTAAAAAAGACGCAGCATCAGATATGATTCTATGTTTTTCCCGCTCAGGTGAAGCTGTGGTATGATAAAGCCGGTCACCAGCTAATAGTCAACGTGCTGCAGGCGGTAGAGCTTCCACTTCGCCCTGACGGGCGGCCCCGGAGCCCTTACATCAAAATGTACTTCCTCCCTGACCGCAGGTACCTCAGAGGATTAAGATTAAGATGAATAATCATAGACTGCTTCTGAAAAGAAATCTCCAGTCTATTCTACACAGAATAATAACTATTTATCAAATCACCAAAAGATTTCAGAAGCCTGGTTTTGATGTTCACTGACATGTTTGTTAATTGAATGGAGCCATAACGTCTGGATGAGTATAAAAAGACAAACACAGTTAGTTTAACAATGGAGTCCCCCACATGTTTTATGACACTGATTGTCAGTGAAAGGTTTCCCCCCAGGAGAGGGAAACTACCTTCAGAGTTTAGTTAGAGGCAGCATCTAGTGGCCTTTTTAGGAACTGCAGGTTTCAGCTCCTCTTTAGGCACAAACAGTCTATTTTATCTGTGAGCTCAGCTAAATGTCACCAGTAAATGCATTCAAACAGCCATAAGTCACACATCAGACGAGTATATTCAGATGTGTGGAGTCCTGTGATTTGGCCTGTGGGAAGGTATTTCATTTAGCCACAGGACAAACAACAAAAGTGAGTCTATGGAAGGCGATTGGCTGAGTATATGTGCATTATGTGACACAGTGACAAGAGCAAACGAAGGACAAAAGCAGTGAAGAGGACGTGTGAGCCAAAGTGGAACCAGACGTTCGTCTACACTCATGTCCATCGCAGGGATTTCCGCAACCACATGCTGGAGCTGACTGTGTGGGACCAACCCAGGTCTCCAGAGGAAGACAGCACCTTTATGGGAGAGGTACCACACAGACACACACACACAACACACCCACACACACACACACACACACTATAAATGTCCCTCTCCTTTGCTATTTTGTGCACCGATTAATCTATAAAATAGCTTGTTAGCTTATACTCTATAATATTTTAGAGATATTATTTCATATAAATGTTACTGTTTGATGTATCGTACAAGAGTTAGCATAGTGCTGCAAAAAACCTCCCATACCCACCATGCCTGCTACAAATGTATGTAAGGTAACCAGCACTGGACAACATTAAATTCCAATTTTATTTTATGATATCACAAATAGTTTCCTCAGTGTATCTTAGTTGCATAAACTAGTGATAGTGGGCGTTCACAGGGTCAATCGTCATGGAACTATTTCTCTCAGACTCAAAGGTCCAGTGTGTAAGATTTAAGTGAAAGGGATCTATTGACAGATATTTAATATAAAATAATACTAGTCCTGTTTTCACGAGTGTATTTTATCTAAATTATCTAAATTACTGTTTTATTTACCCTAGAATTGGCTCTTAATATTGAAATACTTTATATTTACATCGGGGGGGTCCTCTCTATGGAGGTCGCCATGTTTCTTGTAGTACATCAGACTGGACAAACTTAACACCCTTTGAGTTTTTATGAAAACTGAAGGCTACCACAGGTTCTCTTTCATGTTTGGAACTGGAGGCTGAGGTGACTTCATGTCACTAAATTCAACACACTGCAACTTTAAGAGAAAAGGAACATATAGACTCACGGAGCACTTGATTTCGGAACACGTGTACACCTGCATATTTACACAACTGTTCTGTCGGATAATGATGTGGCAGCTATGTGCAATGTATGAACACATGCAGACACAGGTCAGGAGCTTCTGTTGATGTGATTTAATGTGAAAATGAGATCTCAGGGACTTTGATCGTCAGATGATTGTCGGTGCAGACTGTGATGCATGTTGGGTATTTCTGAAACTACTGATTTCCAGTTTGAGATGACCTTTGTTTTGTGCCATGGAGCATTATCCTGCTGCAAGTAGCCATTAGGGGATGGTAGACAGTGGCTATAAACTTGAACTGGTGAGAGTGGGCCAATAGTGTGTCAAGAAAACATTCCTAACACCATCACAGCACTACGATCAGCCTGGAAGTTTGGCACAAGGCAGGTTGTCTCCATGGATTCATGCTGTTGACTCCAGATTGTGACTCTACATTTGCAGCTTTAGCAGAAATCCACAGTTATCAGAGCAGGCTACGTTTTTCAGTGCTCAACTTTCCAGTGTTGGTGAGTCTGTGTCACTGCAGCCTCACATTTTAGGGTCTTAGCTGACAGGAGCCTAGAACCTGATGTGGTCTCTGCTGATGACCAGAAAAACTTCAGCAACTGTTGTTTGTGAAAATCTCTGGAGATCAGCGGTTTCAGAAATACTCAACAATCTGACATCGACATCTCCCCCCAGTGAGAGTCACCAGGATCCTCCTGTACTTGCATGATTGTATGCACTGCACTGCTGCCACGTGATTGGCTGATTGGATAAACATGGAAGAGCAGGTGAACAGGTGTTGTACAGTCTGTGGATATTCACATGTGTACATATTCACTATGTGGATTCTGACTTGAACAGATCCTAATAGAGCTGGAGACGGCCTTACTGGACGACAAGCCTCACTGGTTTCCACTCCAAACCCATGATGTCTCATCCATACCGCTGCCCAGAGCCTCCCCCTTCCTGCCCCGACGACACACAGAGCCCCCCGGCAAGAAGCTGCAGCGTAAGTCTCAGTGTGTGTGTGTCTGTCTGTGAATGCACTTTATAGGTTTATATATTACCCCCTTTTAATGCCCTCTGTGTATGAGTGTGCATGCCCCAGTAAGAGAGTTTGTGTATGGTTACCTGTCAATTAACATGTATGTCAATGTAAATGTCTGTTTCACTCCTTCTTCCCCTAATACTGCATTTGTGACTGGATGCATGCATGCGTATATGTGTGTGTGCGGTGTATATATACTTGTGTGTGTGTGTGTGTGTGTGTGTGTTTGTGTGTGTGTGTGTGTGTGTGTGTGTGTGTGTGTGTGTGTGTGTCTGTGTGTCTGGGACTGTTTAGGTTCTCATCGTGTAACAGAGCCTGAATTTGATGAGGGTACAGCAGTAGTGTCTAAAGGTGGGTGGGGACTGTTCCCAGTGTTACATGCAGTGTGACCCTAAGCTTGTACTTTTATCTGTGGTGCTGTTCAGGGGGGTTACTTTGCTGGAATGAGCCTTAGTATTAATTTACATCAAAATTTATGTCAGACTTCTTGAATGGAATTTTTATTTTTATCAAAATGTGTTCCCTTCATGAGGCAGCCTTTTTTTTAGTTTTGACAAAAAGTCACGCCATCTGACAACATCTTTACTTGGAAAAAAGTTTTATGTATTATTCAAGTGAAATGATTCTGACTACTGTGTGTTTTCTATATGCTCTGAAATGCAAATCAACCCTGACAAGTTTCCACAAATAAATCAGTGTATAGGGAAACACTGTCGTGTTAGTAGACAACATGTTGGCATGGGATGGAGACCAAGCAGGACCCATGCTTCTGTCAGAATTCTAAAAAAAAGTATCTCAATTACAATACAGTGTGAAGATTTGAGTTCCCTAACCCATTGCCAACTAAAAGTTAAAGCTGTAGCATGACAAGCACTAGCATGCATGTTGAAGCTTTCAACTTTCTGTGTGTGTGTGTGTGTGTTTGTCTGTGTATTAGTCAACAACTCTACACGGTAAAAGTCTATCTTTGTGTCAGATTACGTATTTCTCTGATGATAAACTCTTACGATAATATTACTGTACTGTTGAAGGGTATTATAAGAATTGGAGTGACTTTGTGTATATCCAACTGAAATCTATATATTTCCGAATGGGACAACAGAGGTTTATTGGATTTCATTATACTCTAACATTAAGAATTAATCTCTAACACTAAAGGTTTTAAACCATTGAGATTATTTTATAACATCTAATTGGTCGTACTCAAATACAGTGAATACCCATTCACCGTTCTCAATTAAAATATCAGCTGTATCAGTCGAAGCCCAGGGTGTATCTGTGTTGATTGTTAATGAGTGCTCAAGTTAAAAGGAGAAACAGGGGGATGGAAAAACACACTGCATCACTTCAAACAACCTCTAGTTTTAATTCACATGCATGGTAAGAATGAATGAAACCCCTTTGTAGCACTGTATAAAGTACAGCTAATGGCCCACCCTGAGCTTTGAGGTGCTGTTCTCTTGGAAATGAAGCCAGAGACCTTGGCATCACAACAAAGTCCCACAGTCCCACAGACCTCTTCAAGGCCGATCAGTCTCTCTATTTATATTTTTATCTTCATAGAAAGTTCCACGACACCACCAAAGACAGAAAAACTTTTCTTTTTAAACTACATTGTAAGAATACAGCACACAGTGATGAGATAAGATGCATACTAGGCTAACTGTTTAGTCTATTTGAGGGTACTTGCATGGTTTTAAATGTATATCATGTAATACATTAGCACGCTAGAAGAATAGCATGCTTCTAAACGTACAGTACGAGGTAGGAGGCTACTAGAATGAGCTTGTAGCTCGGCCAGTGAATGTAGTAGATGGTTAGAGTTTGGACAGAAAAACAAATGTTGCAGATATTTTTCTCCGCTGGAAGAATATCTTCCCTGGCCACAGTGCACATGTCAGGAATCATGGAAGTTTTTCCACATCTCCTTTCAGTGTTGACAGTAGAAGTTTCACACGGTTCAGAAAATTCAAAGCCCAGAGGAAACTTTGTACCCACAGATCTCAGGGGGCGCATGGATTGTTTTGATGCCAATAAACTGAACTTGGGACTTGACAAAAAAGTAGTTTGGGCTATGTGGTGTAGCATACTGCATATACAGTACCACCTTAACTATTGGACTTCTTATACTTTCTGATTAAATGTCTAGGTATAATATACAAATAAATAATAATTCATATTCTTGTAATATCAATATCTACGGAAGAGGATTAGGGCCACTGTGGAAAAAACAAGTGAGTTCTGAGTTTAAACTCAGAATTCTGACTTTTTTCTCAGAATTCTGAAGAGAAAAAAGTCAGACAATAAAAGTCAGAATTCTGACTTTTTTCTCAGAATTCTGACTTTTTTCTCAGAATTCTGAAGAGAACTCACTTCTTTTTTCCACAGTGGCCCTAATGCTCTTCCGTAAATATCTTCCATTTGCCATGATTAAACAAAATTACTCTGTAAATTCTCATGCTCTCTATATTTGACACGATTGATAAATTAAACGTTAATGAGTGCACGTATATATTATTATATAAGTATGTATGTTTATGTTCACATGCATGACCATTCTCACTAAGCAGCAGATGGGCGTGGCAGGGAGAGGCAACGGGAGCCTACGTCTACTCTGGAGGTTCCCGAGCAGCAGAGGACGCCCAGCCATCACCTACGATCCCGCTCGGTCTCCCCCCACCGGGAGGAGCAGGGGCGGATCCGGTCGCGGCCCCCCAACGTCCCCACCCAGAGGTGAGGCGAGACAAGATTTCTTGAAGAAAATTGTACTTTCTTGATTCTGGTTGTTCTGGGTTTGTACCCTCATGGTTGAAGGCACTAATTGCAAGTCGCTTTGGATAAAAGCATCAGCTAAATGAACTGTATTGTAATGTAATAGCATTTCAAGGATGCAACATGAGCCCTTTTTCAATTTGAGGATCTTGAAAGTAACTGTGTAATTTTACCTGTCATTGTCATGTTTTAGCCAAAATAAGAAATAATACACTGCTTTGGAGTTTTTACTTCCGAGCTGCTCCAGTAACACAGTTGTGTATAAGCATTGAGATAAGGATGGTTAGGATCATGAACCATTAGTCTTGGAGGTGAGCTGCATGGCCTGATATCTAATGCTGCTTTCCGACAGGCACTGAACTCCAGAGAATCTCTGGACTTTATCCAAAGTTTATTCAGCCAAACCCTGGATAATATCACCATTTCAAGAGAGCTTGTCATGATAAGGGCAGATGCTGGTGTCAATGTGCTTTAAAAAAAACATATGATCACCACAGCAGCATTAATACGCTACATCCTGCTTCTGCCCGCTGAGCCACCTATCCCCTGAACGCTCCAGAGATTTCAGTATTGTCGTGAACGCATCTGAGCGGAGAACCTCCTGCTGCATTGTTCATGTTTGAAAGGCAAAGTCCAGATGCTCATCTGCGGACATTCTGAAAACAGACCAATATAAGCCCTGTGAGAAGGCACTGGTCACTTCTGAGAGGTAAAAGCTACTTTACAGATCAGGAGAGGAGGAACGGGAGTTTTTTGGAAGGCAGGGAACAGTCCATCCACTAATGAAATGTGTGTCTGATGTAGAACACATAGTCCTGCCAGCTCTGCTTTCACTGGCTGAGCCAAATGATCCCTGCCAAGAGTCAGCTGAAATACCGCCTGACCACTTACCTGACAACCTTCCTTCCTTCCTTCCTTCCTTCCTTCCTTCCTTCCTTCCTTCCTTCCTTCCTTCCTTCCTTCCTTCCTTCCTTCCTTCCTTCCTTCCTTCCTTCCTTCCTTCCTTCCTTCCTTCCTTCCTTCCTTCCTTCCTTCCTTCCTTCCTTCCTTCCTTCCTTCCTTCCTTCCTTCCTTCCCTCCTTCCCTCCTTCCATTGTATCCCCCTCCCCCCTCCAGGAGTTTGGATGATGAGCTTCCTCACTCCCGTTGTTCTCGTTCTCCAACTCGCTACTATGACGCTGCCAGAGGTCGCCACCAGGAGGAGGAGTACCTGGACGACAGGTGTGTGTCTCTGTGTGATGGTGATGTGTGTACAGTAATTAGATTTAATGTCATCAGAGTTAATTCCAGTGTTTCCTCTCTAACTGCTTTTTTGTGTGCTAAACTTATTTGTGTGCACAGTGGGAATGAGACAAAAGACTTTTGTCCGAAAGTTTGTTTACTGTACAGAGATTTTGTTCTTATCTTTTAAATGGGAATCCTTATCTGGTTATCTGTTATTTTGTCACACAGGTTAAATTCTATCAATTGACCCTTTTCTTCAATATTTTCTGACTTCTTTTCTGCCCTTTATTTAATACAATTTCCATTTTTCTTGTAGCAGCTGGTCATTGATTGTGAAAGTGACTTTAGAGTTTAGACTAAAGGCTTTGGTCAGATTAACCTGTGGCATTTCAGCAAAATCTGTGGCATCTTATGTGTGTGTGTGTGTGGGTGTGTGTGTGTGTGTGTGTGTGTGTTGTGTGTATAGCGATCAACTACATAACAGCTCCTCTTTTCTATTCAACCCCCTCTGCTCTTCGGGTTTTTTGACTGTTGTTAATTTCCTCATTTGTCATCCATCCCCATGGTAACGCCAGTGAGATCTTCATGATCCACCACTCAATGCGAGGCAAAAGTGCTGAGTGCCTCCACACCAGGTAAACTAGCTAATCATGAAATGTTATTCACCTTCTAACTCTGGATTTGGGAGCTGGATTCATTTTAGTTTTAATTGTTTCTTTTTTAATCAAGATTATCTCTCTATGCAAATCAATTTATATTTATCACAAGTGTAGTAAAAGTACATTCTGCGTAATTGAAATAATTTACAGAACAAAAAAAATACTAAAGCAGAGGTTAAATTATGGCCTTTGAAAGGACTTTCTGTTTGTCAGAGTCTGTTTCACACCCCCAACAGATTTACTGTAAGTTTTGATTAAGTTAAGCTTTAAAAAACATATAAAGTAAAGTGGGGTGTGTGAAAATTAAAGAATGGGGAAGTAAAGAGATGTATTTTATGTCAATTAGTGTAAATGTCAGTTGTAGTATTGCCTCAGATCCACAAGAGGACAGCACAGGACCGTGTTTCCATCCAGACATGTTAGGGCTCGAAGCAAGAAAAATACTTAATGTGTCGTGGACGTATCCATAAACATTCACTCTGGCACTCTAGCAGAAATCCAAATTGGAATGATTTTCAATTCAGGTTTGATATGGTTGAGGGACAGAAACACAATTAGGTGGTTACACTTTCTTTTTGTACTTTATTTACACACGCTAACAGTGTATCTGTGGAGATGATAGGTGGCTTCCGGTGCTTTAATGCTTGTCATGCAGTGCTGTAGCTCTACTCGCTTACACTGCAAAAACACAGAAGCTTAGCCAGTGATTTTTGCAAGGAATAAAGTTGTGAAGAAAACGTGAAGCCTTTCTTTCTTTGATACTACAATAAATCTTTTAGTAAATTCGATGAAATCATCTGATTGGTCAACTATTTTCATCTCTTTGAACCAACTTAACCTACAGTACCTTCAAATAATCTAAAGGACATATTGAATAGTATATAAAATCACTGGTTAACTTATTTTGCCCTGTAGAACTTTTTTCTGTGCAGAACACTTCCACACACTTGTTTTTTGTCCCCTTCCACCTCTTCCTCCCATTTACTTCTGTTTGCTGCATGCATGCTTACATCAGGAGATCTACTAAGCACAATAACACACTGCCCCCTAAGATGCCACTTTTGTTCAACCGCATCAACAAAGGCGCAAACAGGTAAGTCTGCAGATATGGGTTCAGTGTGCGTCAACGTGTTTTCACCGTTCTTTATTTCCGGTTCAGTTTTTTCTGCAAAGCTCCAGTGTGTAGGAATTAGAAGGATCTATTGGAAGAATTATTGATTATATTTTCATCTGTGTATAGTCAGCTGAAACTGAGAGGCATTGTGTTTTGTTGGCTGACCCCTAAAGTCAACATAGGATTCTGGTCCATGTTGCTCTGCCATGTTTCTACAGAAGCCCATTAAGAACAAACCAAACACCGACCATGTTGTCCTCCAGAAACCGAGGATAGAAGGTTAATTTTGAATGCCATCTGCACCCTTGCTGCTAGAGTCCACGAAATCCAACTCACTGGTTCTTAAAAAGATATCCTCAGTGTCACTGAAACAAAAACATAGTTCTCTTCTCGATAATGTGACAATCATATAGATTACTCAAGTGACACCTGACCTTCTGGGTTCTGTTCCACATGTTCACATTGACCTCTGTAAATTTGCTACTACAACCTTTGAGCTGAGCTTGTTTTCACTATTTTGTTGAGTGGCTCACTTCATGTGTAACTACAGCAGCTCTTTGAAAAACATCATTTATTAAATATGTATTTAATGACCTCCAACAAAGTCCATTTCCCTACAGCCCTAGATGTTAGCTGGCTAAATCTCCTGGGCCATTGGCAAGTCAAAGATTTGCAGTTAACTCACACTTTTATAATTGAAACAGGAAAGAGAGGACTGAGTGTTAGAGATTACAGATCTTCTAAAAGATTAATGCAAGATATATTAAATGAAAAATAGAGTTACTGAAACCAATGAAACAGAGGCTAGGATAAAAGAAAAATGATAACTTCTGCTGTTGGGTTGATGTTATGGCCAGCAGTTCCCATCAGTTTGGTATTGCACATAACTTTATTACCACAACACAAATGTACCCTGGTGGCTATTGCTATCGGGAACAATCCAGTCAGAGCGACAAAATCAGAACTATAGTCAGTTCAGAATGCTGATGATGCAGTTTTGAACAAAACAACACAATGCCAAAACTGAACCAGAAAGTAAATGTTAATCCCTTTAAGCTGCAGTTTCTTTCATTAGCTTTCTCAACAGTGTAATATTTATTTAGCTTTATGCCAGAAAAGAAAAGCTTCAACAGCAGGACATAACTATGAGTCCGGAAATAGCTCTTTCTTTGAAACTTGGCTTTACTTAAAGTTGAGTGGAATGTAGCCTTCCTCTGGCTGCATCTCTTCTCTGATTGCTCTCCAACAAATCTACCTTTTGTTTGTAGTCTTATTACAAAGAATCATACAGCTCTTTTCCTCAAGAGAAGAGAAAAAACTCTACCCTGGTGTAAAGTGTCCGTGGCAGTTAGACTTTTGATTTTGTCGGACAATCCAAAAAGCACTTTTCTCAACCAAAGCAGAAACAATGACTTTGATTTGATTTCTCTATGTGAGTATTTTCCACAGAAACAGCGGCTTTGCAGATTAGTTTGGAGCTTTCTTTCCTTTCCTACCTTTCATTTGCAAATGCATGCTGTTTTTGAAATTTTTCGTCTCGTGACTAGTTCCACGCTGCCTGCATGCCGAAAGATGAGCTCTCACAGGGGACCGCAAATAGTCATGGCAACACACCATTCCGTCACACACCGAGTTGTAATGTTCACAGATGAGGTGACAGTTAGGTAAGACATGCATACACATGCACACAGCTTTTTATGGATGAAAAAGATATATGTGTTTAAGCTTTCCAGGTTGGGGGGGAAAGTCCATTCCATCTTTTACCATGACAATCAAAAAACACATTACATTATCGTTCTCCATCTCAACACTCTCATTCTGAAGCCGGTCATGGTGGGCATGGTCGATAGGATTATGATTTGGGGAATCTAACTGGATTTTGTTTTCAAATGATTTTATTTCTGTTTGTTCATCGTTTCTCTTTCTGTTTGTTTCTGTCCTCTCCTCCTGTCTCCTCTCCCTCTCCTCCTCTTCCTCCATTGGATGGCATGTTGT
Source organism: Limanda limanda (assembly GCF_963576545.1). Taxonomy (NCBI): domain Eukaryota; kingdom Metazoa; phylum Chordata; class Actinopteri; order Pleuronectiformes; family Pleuronectidae; genus Limanda; species Limanda limanda. The sequence continues at coordinate 22,113,945 of NC_083650.1, read as the reverse complement.
GCTGTGGTGCCTCTAGTGATCTTCAGCCTACTCTGGACAGAGTTAGGAGTGCTAGTGCCAACTGTCTGACTCCAGACAATCATGCCCCCTCACCAGAGACTGAAAGGTACCAGCCTCTGTACCCAGCACCCCTCCTGTAGTTGCTAATTTCCCTGCTCTATACCTTTCCTGGTCTTTGTAGTTCTTTTCCCCTCTGAATGGTCCGACACAAGCCAATGATTAAGCCTCCCCACTCCTCACCCTACCCACACCCCTGCTGTACCCGCTCTTTTCAATCTGCTGTTTCACCGAGCAGTTCCTCTGCTTTGCTGCTATTCTCAAGGATTTTTCAAGATTGAAAAATTCAATGAAACGTTGAGTATTCAATGACATATTTTTATATGTCATTGACATTTTAGAAACTAGAGATGTGCCAGAGTCTTTTTTAACTATACACTTACATACTGCTGATAAAAACAATACAGGATTATTGACATTTTTAGAGGGCACAATGAATACAGCAAAGCAGCATTGCTGTTTTGTTTTTTATAAGTAGCATTATTATTATAAACCATAAACAAGTATAAACAGTAGCTGTAGCTACTACTGCATGTGGCATTTTCCAATATAATTGGGCTCCAGTCCATCACTATTATGATGTAACGTTTTGCCTTTTGCCAATGTCAAGTTTCACAAAGTTTTGTTCAGCATTTGCCCAAACGAAACTTGAAAAGGCTACACAGGAAACCTCACTCTGCGGTTCTTATTTTCATTTTCAGTCCAATGTAACGCTTCTTTGGCAAATTAAATGTCAACTTTTTCCCCATTTTCTTAAAAATGTATGTGATTTTTATTTGAGTTTAAAACCCAGCAGGTAAACACTTAAGAAAAAAGTATCATAGACACATCAGATCACTCTCACTTTGAAAAATAAATCAATTCAGAGATTTTACCTCAACAATATTATCCAATTGGGACCAAAGTCTTATATTAAGGAATTGCAAGTGATATAAAGACACAAAATATTGTACTTGCTTATGTGTTAATAACTGACAGACTTGACTCTTTTATACTTGTGATTGAGCTGAAGATCAGACCACATTTTATGACCAATTAAAAAACAACCTACTAATACTCCTACTTTTTCTTGCCTCTGTCAAAACCACAAGTTGCAGGTCGCAGTGATTATTCAATCCACAGTCTGTCTGGTGTGTTCAGTGGTTGTCTTCATCCTGGAAGTCATATGGAGCTTTACTTTTTGTGTTTTGTTCTGGCAACAAATCTTCCACGATGTGACTGCCAGGCCACTGTTGAGAGTTTTTTAGCAGATATTGCCTCTGGAGGTGGTGGAGACCAAAATATAGCCAAAAACAAGTTGAATATTTTAAATCTAATGTTGCTTTTGTGTGCTGGTTGTGTAAATGGTCAACTGTTTTCTAGTGAGTTTGTCCTGACAACTATAGTATGGTTATTTGTCAGTGTTGTGTTTACAGCTTGTTTCACTGCCCCCAAGTGGTGACAACTTTCTTGTAGCCATGGCAGGCACAAAGAGACTTCGGTAGCTTTTCACTATGTGCATGTGTAATAATGGGATAGCACGGCTTTCTGATTTTTGAAAGGCTTGCTGATTTGGTCATATGGGTGATAATTTTGTATGTGTACACATAGAAAATCTTTGTCCCGTTCCCTGCCCCGAAGACGTCCGGCAAGTCCCAGGATTCTTATTCAACACGCTTCCCCAGAAGATGACAGGTATCCTTTGTGGACCCTCGGCCGCTTCCTCCTAGAGCTTGACTTGTGCCCTTAAACCTTTAAAGTCCTAAAGTTGAACTATAAGAAAACAAGAAAGATGTTTAAATACTGTGATATATCACCAATATATCCCAAGGTTTTTTTTTGCAATTATTTGTAATGAATGAAAACCCATTCTCTGATACCTGATTGAGATCCTCTTGGTTCAGTTGGGTCCTTTGGGGCCCAGGCAGATGTCAAGCTCTACCTTGTTTTTGCGGCAAACACTAATTTCTTCACAGCGTTCTGACATTTTTGTGAGTAGCTGGTTGTGCGTTTGCAACTTTTCCAACTCTCTCTACTTTGACTAAAGTGCAGTGTGTGACTTTATCTTGTATCATAAAAAAGGCAAATTTTACCACATTTTGTTCAGAAAAATGTGGCAGGTTTTCTCATCTTTTAAGTGCCGTCAAAGAAACATGAAATTCTTTGGGAAACTTGCTTGAATGATCACACCTCCTTCATGTCTGTCAGATGAATGCATCCACCAAGCACTTTATATGGAACACATGTAACTCACTTAATCATGCCATTAGCCAATAAGGCAATAATGTGCCAGCAGCAATGCAGTTTAAAAATCTTATAGATGCAGAAAAACCTTCACTGAGCAACAGGTCTGTGGACGGAACAAAGTCACAGGACAGGTAAGCTCAGAAAACATCTTCATCAATGTGAACCACACATGCGCAGTGATTGCAGTAATAAAGGATTAAATTGCCAAGAATAAAAAGTTTTGGGTAAAGACCATTTCAGTAAGAGGACAGATTAGAGGACGGATAGATTAAGATTCCCTGATGTTTGTAATATATGTTTAATGCACATATGAGAAAAATATTCTTCATCATTCTTCAATTGGGTCCTGTATTCTCAATATATCCACTAAGTTAAAGGATTTGATCAAATTATTCCATGTCTTCTAAATTAATAGACGGCAGAGGGCATGAAGAAAGGCGATCAAAGTGGGATCTGGATAACAATTATAGTCACTCCCTATAATTAAGTTAGTAGAGTTCAATTGAAAAAAAGGCAGGGTCATCAATATTAGGACCATAAATATTAGGACAAGATAATATTGTTAATGCTGATCCTGAGACGACCAGATATCTACAAGAAGGGTAAGTATTTAGAAGAGATAATTGAAATGTGATGTTACTTAAACAAAACACTTCAGTGATATGAAATGATTTGATGCAGGCATGTCAACATGGAGCAGTACCACAAAGTTTCGCCATCCAGTGGAATCAATGGTGCAAAGAACCGCTTGAGCAGAGAGAGGGACCACTCAGTATCAGTGTGGTGTTCCAAATAAAGTGCTTGGTGACTGTATTCAGGTACAGTCAGGACACTGTTGGCTTAGTTTGGCATGAAAATTGGAAACAAGATACAAAGGCTATCCTGGCTCTGAACAAAGGTACATTTTTAAACACTATAACATGTTAATGAATGAGTTTTCAAGATGCTAGGAGGCTCATTTTGTTCCCTGAAACAAAGCCAGGTGGTCTGTTTATTCCTATTTCAAGTCTTCATGCTAGGCTATGCTAATGTTTCTTGGCTGTATATTCACATTTGATATACAGGTATGATTGATATCAATCCTCTCTAACTCTCAGCAAGAAATCTCACAGGTATTTCTCCCAAAATGATTTCCTTTTTTCGTTTGCTTTGAACTTGCTTATAACTTAAATCATAATTTTCTTGCAGCCAATAGTGGTTGGGTTTGCACTGCGAGGTTTCACTTTAGTTTGACAAATACAAGATAGAATCATGAGCTATGTGTGGCACAGTTGAGCTCTGTGTTGAGCTGGACGCAGTGAGAGTGAGTGTAACTTACAAGGTAGAACTTGTCATATTAAAAATCATATAGTTCTTCCACAGACACAGACAAGTTCTCCTTTGTTTCATTCTGTGTCACTCACATTGTGTAAAGGGTTCTTTGTGTGGCTTTACTTTGTGGTTGCTGTTTTTCTGGTCTATGGTTTGATGCCAAGAGTTTTAGCAACAGGTTTTGGTTGTGGTGGTTGTTGTAGTCTTGTCTTGTTGCTTTTCTTCCTCCTTCCTTCATGGTTTTAGTGCTCGGTTTGTGCTCTTGTGAACTCATGGTAGTTTATTCTGGTTGTGATGTGAAATCTTGCCTTGCTGCGTTCGCTTCCTGCAGTCTGTCCACATTTTCTTTTTGTTCAGGGAATCTGCATCTGCAGCGTCTGTGTGCTTGTCTTTTATCAAGGCTTAGTACTCCACTACTGTGTGTGTGGTGGTGATGCACATATTATCTTTGTCATTTTCATGTACATGAATGGAGAATATGGATGATACTTCCTACTCAAGAGACTTTAATTCAGCTCAGTACAATGAAGAGGTACACACATACTCAATGTGCACATGTCTGTGCACATGCGCACACACACACACGCACACACACACACACACACGCTCACATAGGCTTGCTTACAGATGAGGCACGGTTATGTGACACCTCTTATTCATAACACCATGATACGATGCATCACAGTATATTTCCTGTTTTCCAGATTATAAACTTATAAATCCAATGCCACCCCCCACAGCCCCAGATTCTTCTAACACTAAATGATTTATCATCTATCATCCTCTCCATCCATCCATCTTTTTTCTGTTTTATATTGCTCCCTATGCCCATCCACCATCCTCCAGACAGCCTCGGACCCTGGAAACGCCTGAATGTCAGACTCATGGCAGGAAGCTCTCTGGCAGTGGCAGGTAAGACATGTACTGCAGGCTCAGCACATGTCAAATGGTGGGAGGTCACTGAGACTAAATGAATATGTTCCTGCCATGATCTTTTGCCCTCGTCTTGTAACTGAAACCTAAACATTAACTATATAAATCAGTAGTATTGGTTTTAAATAGGTTTATGGAACTTTAGTGCTCAGTTTAACATATACACTCAAATTATGGTCATCAGTGTAGATGACAGCGATGACAAGTTTCATCTTTGTTGTAACATTTGTCAGATATCTCCTCTACCACTTCATGGTCACATGCACATGAATGTGTAGAGGGGAGCTGAAGCTAGCATCCACTGACAGAAGGAGTAACAACCAAAGAAAACAGTTCAATTACCCATTTTTACCAGTCTGGTTTAAATGAATTGTTTCTGCTCTCATGTAATTTAAAAAAAATCTTAATGAATTATTTTATTAATAATATTCAATGATTGATATAGTTTTTATTTGACATTTCGAGTTAGAATTAATTTTTAAAGATTGATATGAGTGATAACATGGGTTAAAGGGACTATATTGCATGAATAGGAATACAGGTATGCCTCAGGCTTGCCCCCTGGTGTGCCCTGGGCAGAAAAGGTTTGAAAACCCTTACTGTAGCTTATATAGATGGATATGGAGTAGACATCCCAATATGGTTTTTCAAGACCCCCATGTGCTCTATGTAAGCATATAGAAATTCTTATGTGATGTGTCAACTTTTATCCTAAAATACCAGGGTTTTTCCTTCATAGAGACTTGCACGGCTGCCGCCTCCGTCTCAGAAAGATGCTACCAGACATAATCATCTAGCATTAATGAACAATAGGCATCGGATCATTTATCATCATTAATAAACACCAACAAACAAGGTTATATCGTTTTTACGAGTACATTGTGATCGAAACTATTACGTCTGGTAGCATCTTTCTGCTGTAGCTGTGCGCCGTCCATGCTTTTCTTGGCAGGCAGAACTTTATGTTATTATACAACAGTTTTTCCAAATATGTTCTGTAATATGGGCTTAAAATAGTTAATATGCTTTTAAATTATACATTTATTTAGATTTTTATTTTGTCCTCTCGTCCAATCTTCCTCCACCCCATTGTCCGTCCTTCTCTTCTTCTTGCATGCTGCTGCTGCTCACACATTTCGTTGCTTGGCTCTGGGTTTGTATGAAACTCACGTGACTGCACATGTGTGTATGTGTACCAGAATTAAGCCCACCTCCATATTAAGGGGCCCCAGAGGAAAGAAGGGCCCACTTCAGCCCCTTGGTAAGGAGCTTCTCCTTGAATGAGTGCCCTAACCATTGTAACCCACAAACAGGGAGATCCCCTGTCATTTGGATTGTGCTCTCTCCCTCCTATAGTACCTCCTTCAGTTTGTGTACGAGTGTCCCTCTGTGACCTGTCTCTACCACAACAGAGCCTCTGATGCTGCTGCTTTCCTGTGTTTGTGTATTTACTGTGCAGTGAAAGTGTTGCGTGGACACTGGTCATCGTTTATCAGTGTAATGAGCGGATGTGTGAGTGTGAACGATTTGGTGTTGAGTTCCCGTTTTGTGTATATTGGTCTTTCTCAAAACTTGTCGGTCAATATCTGGAAAAACATTTACGGGGTTATTTGTAAAATACATGTAAAAATTATTATTTATTACAACATAATGAATTGATTTGCTCCAGTTTATTCTCTTGTCAATAGCCGTTGCAATGGGAAACATTTTAAACTTACCACAAAAATACCAATGCCACAGTTTAATATATGTAAATATATAAAATATAGAGGAACATGCAGTTGCTCTAATTGGAACTACACTGACTTATTATAGGTTAATTCTGAGTTAAACAGAAAGTGAAGGATTTATGAATAACCCCTGTTCCCAGGTCTTGTGTGAGAATGGATCAGAATGGGTTGAATGTGTATCGAACTTGTTGGATTGGTGCTTTGAAGGCTTTCACCTCTTCTGTGTTCTTCACTGTTTTAATCTTGATTTGCGGCTCTTTCTGGCAACAGGGTCCCCAACTTTGAAACCCTCAAGCTTTCACTCTGCTTCACTTTGTGAATATGTTGTTTCCACCGACTGTTCACCCAAAAAACCGCTGCTGTTCTTTCATTTCCATGACTGATGCTTCTTATGCAACTTTTGATGTTATTCCTCTGAAGATAAAAATATGGAATGTTCCCACAGATGAACTTGAAAGTGGTGCAGGAGTACACCCCCCCCCTGGACGACAGACATGTTGACCTTAATATAATTTTCTCTCCTTTTTTCTCCCCTGTTTTTTGTTCTTTCTTCTTCTCACTCCTCTTCAACCCTCTTTTTTCCCTCTTTGTGTTATTCTCTCTGTCATATTATTTCTCGTTAGGGGCCACCTCCAAGGTGGTGCGTCTCTTTCCTCCTCAGTGACGTCCTCCTCAGCCCGCAGAGTGAGGCAGCTCCCACAGCTTCCCCCCAAGAGCAACACTGCAGAACAAGGTATGGGCATGTACAGGGTGTGTCTGACTTACTGTGTCCTGCTCCAACAAGTCTGGAGACGGATAAATACTAAAATCAGTTTCCACCATGATGATCTAGTGAGTAAGACACCAAATCCTTGGCTAGAGGCAAAGTTACCTGGAACCCAGAAAGACATCACAGGTGCTGACTGACATGGACAGATAGAGAATATCAGTGTTTTCTTTGACTCTTATTCATTATGTCAAACTGGAATGCACATCATTTATAATATGAAATAATAAGCCAAAACAAACAACACATCGTGGCTTCAGAAATCCTATTTCATGGCTGAGAAAAGGCTAGAGGAAAGTTATTGGTTATCTTTTCCATCGTTCTCTAACTTGTCAGTGTTTGCCTGTGTTAAAGGAAACAAGAGGGTTAACCAATCAGAGGAGACGATCTGATCAGTGGACGCCACTGGACTCTTTTGTGCCCAAACAAAAAGACTTTCATAACAGGAATGTTTCAGCCATTTATGATTTGGGCTGGTGAAATCATGTAATGGGGGTATCTTGTGTTTGTTGGATGTGTGTGTGTGTGTGTGTGTGTGTGTGTGTGTGTGTGTGTGTGTGTGTGTGTGTGTGCGTGCAGCCCTGGTAGCAGAGGAGCGTGTTCGTCAGCTCCAGATGAGGGTTCATTCCAACCGGGTGTCAGCTGCTTCCACCTCCAGCCAACAGGACCTGGATAGAGCTCTCAAGAACAAACGGGAGGTGGGCTGAAACTTTTATATTTTTCATTTTCTTTTTCTGATGTCCTTTTGCCCAGACAGTTCCTCTTAAAACAAACTCATCAGCAGAGCAGAGCGTTCCACCCTGAAAGGATGAGCCATAATGCTGCTGCTGGTGCATCGCAGCAAATTGCATGGACTGCGCAAGGAAGTAATAAATTACATTACAATATTGGGGAAGACCACTCAGAAAAATGAATGGGTTCCAACTGGGCAGTCACTCAAGAAAGCACCTACTGCAACACCTCCAATACAGAAGTGTATAATCCATACTGGCTGGTCGTCCAATCCCTAACTTACAGAAAGCTGACAGTTTAATGGTGATGTCCTGACTTTCACACATGTCTACATGCCATCAGCAGAACTTTTCAATATACCTCGTGGCAGTGCTGTCTTTGTGATGCATTACACTGTCCTCCATCTGACTGAAAATGTGAAATGAATTAAATCTGAGGGGATGGATCATCAGCTCAAACCGACTGAAACCGACTAAAAGTGGCAGCTAATGCTTTGATATGGAAGAGGAGGTGTAGGAAGTTATAACACGCAAGACAACACATGATTTATATATTTCATATACATTCTTTCATATATTTTTAATGAAATCGAAATAGTTAAAAACAACCTTTGAACACATTTAAATATGGTTTTAATGTTAACACTAAGAGTGTTGTTATTTTAGAGTGGAAACAGTGTTTGAATTAACACGTTTATCATGTGATGAAGGGAACTCTACCACTCTATTGCAATCACAACCTTATTCATTTACATATATGTTACAATTTGCATGTTATTGAACAGCCCTCACAGAAGCATGTAGCTTAAACACCAGGACACAGTATTATCCTAATAAACGAATACCTACACACCAGTGTCCCACAGACCTTCTCTCACAACAGCAGCATGCTCAACACCAGGGCCCTGCAACCAGCACAAAAACGACAGACATGATCAATTTCACATTTCCTGCCATCATGAATATTCATCACTTTTTACCTGTTATGGTGGAGACATAACTTTAACACTTTGGTTGTTCGATGACTGGATGTTATCTTATCAAAGATTCAAACTGGACAAAACTGAAGTGAAGACACCCATGAGCGTGTGCTGGTCTTAAAACTGTAAGCAAATACGAAGCATTAAAAACATTAAAATTACAGCCAGGCAAACTCTCTCTCTCTTATTGTGCTCTCTGGTTGGTTTTGTAGCATCATCAAATGACAGAGTTCAGTGAATCAGAGTTCAAACAGTTCAGAAAAGAGATGGTCCGCTGTTCAAATTAAAGCATAATCTGGTTTCATTCCCAGATTATGCTTTAATCTAAACAGCGGACTATCTCCTAGGTGTAGCAGAGCGCCTCACTGTGTGCTGCTCCTGAAACCAGGTAAAGGAGAGCAGTGAGATAATATGCACATGTGTGGGAACCTCAGCGTGGTGTGGACCCTGACTGTCCTAAGGGAAGCAGTGAGACAGTACAGTTGCCCTGAGAGCTGCTGAAAGGCAATCGTCGGTGTTAAAATACTGATTAGTCCCGGAACAAAATATGCATCTTCTTGACGCATCAACACCTTCCTGGTGGATTGATAACAACAACTGATGGATTTTTGTGATGTGTGTTCCCTGCAGCTCTACAAGGATCAGAGGAGCAGTGAAAACGTTTCCCATAAGTCCTCCGACAGTGATGTCAGCGACGTGTCAGCCATCTCTCGAACCAGCAGTGCCTCTCGCATCAGTAGCACCAGCTACATGTCCATCCAGTCAGAGAGACCCCGGGGACGCTTCAGGTGCACGCTCACAAACACACACACACACACACACACACACACACACACACACACACACACACACACACACACACACACACATTTAAATAATTTATTTGAATCCACCAATCATATTCGTAAAAAAAGGATTCAAACATTTCTCAGAGGTTGAATACAGCTCAGTGACTCATGGGTACAAGAAACATCTCCTACGCCAAACAGCAAGACTACCTATAGCAGCTGATACAGAGCAGAACTTTGCTAGTTGTTTAGATCGTCTCTTACTAAGTCCTGCCAGTCGTAGCCCACTGACCGAAAGTTTATGGACATGCCCCAGACTTCCAAATATCAATACTACCAGTTTACATGTATAGCCTAGGTCTCTCATTTTAGCAACAATGGGTTGGTATCTGGTCAGCTTGTCAAGGAAGGCTAAGTCCATGTAGAGGTCATAGACACAGGCGACCTCAAGGACTACTACCTCCCTTTTAACCTTGTCCAAGAGAACAACATCAGGGGTGTTAGGGATGTTACAGAACACATCATCAGAACTGTTAAATCAATCTGGCATTATCCCCGGGGACGCTTCAGGTACACGCTCACACACACACACACAAACACACACACAAACACAAACACACACAGTTCCTTCTCACTGAGTGTTTCCCTTTCAGTCATGGTGTTATTAAGTCTTCTGAAAGCTTGATTTTGAATGACTTTGTGTGATTGTTTGTATGAATCACAACGATCAGCCGGGCCATTCGTGCAACGGGCGGCCACATGATGAAGAGCACCAGTGTGAGTGGTGAGATCTACGGCATGGACCACGCCGATGGCAGCCAATCAGACACGGCGCTGGGGAGCCTTGGGAGCGGGATCAAGAAGCGGCGCTCGAGCCTGAGCCAACGTGTTGTTGCCATCCTTCCATCTCGACGCAGCCGGAGTACCTCGCAAATCAGCCAGACAGGTCAGAGAGCAGACCATCACACAAACCCACTTTACCCTCAGGAATAAAGTAACATGAACAGAGTCCGACTAACTCTCTCTAATGAGAAATCACAAACTAAGAGGTGTAGAAAGATAAATAACATGATAATAAACATGATATCCCATAGAAATAGAATACCTCCCGGTCCTAAACTACATAGCACAAAACTACCTGAGACCCTCAGTGAAAGTGGTGTGTATCATTTCATCTAAGAATCACTATCATTATCATTTTAGAACATTAGTGTAATTACTGTAAATCAATAGTCCTGCTGCCAGGGAGACATTCTGCCTCAAACAGCATTTTATATTGTGTTGTAAACCTTCCAGAGTCTTTCCCTTTGGCAAAATGAAAAAGGTTGATATTTAAAACGTCTTATCTTTTTCAGCAGGAAAGGTGATCTTCTAAATTTTTAAAAAAACCTTTATGATTTTTACGTGATTGCAACAGTCTAATGGTGTAGATTGTGTTTGTTGATAAATGAGTGGTTGTGTTCTACCCATAGTCACAACAAGTAAAGAGTAACACAACTGATGGAGAAGCAGTGTTTTGCTAGTTGAAGTGTGTTTAACCTAACTGCCGTTAAGCTGATTAACAATTAGCTTATTATTAAGCGAATAACACGTCAAATATCATTCAGTGGATATAAAGTTTGCAAATGAACATTATCAGATGAATGTGAATAAGAGCAGACAGTGTGGTTTGTATCAAGAAGGCACAATCACTATGGAAACAAATAATTCGTATATTTCTAATAAAATAAATATGTTTAATGTCAGACAGAACATAGGAAATCCTTGTCCCTAATCATTGCTAATAATTTCTATTCAAGTATGACCACACACACAGATGTACAAGAACCACTATGTCCGTATCATTGTACCAGATTATAGGTGTATCCAGTGTTCTCTGTTTCTGATGTTTTGTTGTTTATGGGCTTTGTTGTTGTTGTTGTTGTTGTTGTGTGTGTTATTTCAGAAGCGGCGGGTAAGAAGGTGGACAGACAGAAAGGTAAAGCAATAGTTAGACAGATGGACAGTTTGAATAGTGAGCAGACAGACACTGTAAGACAGGACAAAGAGTAAATGAAAACACTTTAACTCAGGGGAAGCTCACGAGGACTTTAAAGTCCATTGTAGATGCATAATAATAATCTATGATATTATATGAGAGGAAAAACATTTGCAGGGTTAAATAATGCTAATAGCAGCTGTTAAATGTTAATTCTCTGATGATTTTGAAGTTGCATTGAGAAAAGGAAAAGGAAAGAATAAGTTGATTTATAAAGGGAGATCAATGCAAACTGAATAGACCAACTCATGGGTAGAGAGAACGAGAATGAGTGAAAGGAATAGTTGAGGAGTAGCTTTGTGAGACAGACGAGGGTCCTCAGCACCTCCAGCCCCCGGCACGCTTCCTCCCTCCATCCACTCCCACCACCACCATCATGTTTGAAGGCTGGTTCAGTTCTGCAAGACGCCTGGTTGTGTCAGAAAACTATATTTTTTTCAAAACAAAACTTTACTTATTTCCTCAACAAAATTCAACAAAATTAATGTAAATACAATTTATGTTTATTTCAGCAGCAACCGGCTTTTAAAAAGAGCTGAACTTGTCCTTCATGGTCGGACGCAAACTGTATGATTTCTTCAGTCCTTTGAGTTTTACCTTTACACCCTAATTGCTAAACAATAAAGTAATAAGTAGACTGACTGAGATGTTCTCTTTTCATTCAGATTCTCCTCCAGTGATCTCACCACCTCAATTTTATAACTTTCCCCTAAACATTTCCCATTCAAAAAAGCATTTGATCATCTCTCCAAGCCGTGAAGATGTGCATTTCCTGGCTGCGTACAACAAAGCAGTTTGCTAATCATATTTTCTAAAGGTGCTGGTGAGGTCACCACGAGACATTGATTTGCATGGGATGACCTGCAGAATAATAAATCTCACTCTTTATTTATCGGGCTTGTCAAAGTAGCAACCTTGAATTTATAATAAATATATGGGTGGGGTATGACCTGAGATGCCTGATAACTAACAGCATTGGTTTAAATGTCACATCCAAATACCTAGGGTTGCAAAGGGGCGGAAACTTTCTGGAAACTTTCCATGGGAAGTTAAGCTCGGGAATTTGGGGAATTTTGAAAAAAAAAAAAAAAAATACGCAAATTAAACGCAGAGCAATAAAAACATCATTCAAAACTCTATTTTAAAGAAATATGGAATGCAACACACGCTGCATGTTGAGTTTCAACCCTCCACTGTGCATTCTTCCATCACATGCACAGATAACTCCCAGCATCCTTCACTCTACAGCAGGGCTATTGAGGCCTGCTGTAGTGTGCAGGACTAGTCAGGTAAGTTTCGATGATATTACTGGGGAAAATATATTAGCATGCTGATTGAGGATTGTTCATCTGTTCATCTAGCCTATTTCCATTCATTTATCCATCAATTGTAAAATATTTTTACAGATGATTCCAATGATGATTCCAATTTATATCTCTGGCATTGCATTAGTGTTTTTTTACAAACTTTTTTCTCATCTTATTCTACAGAACAATGCTACACTATCTCATGTGTGGAGACATTTCACCCCATCCAATGTAGAAGGAAAGGCTGTGTACATTTGCAAATACTGTGCAAAGACCTATGTTAAGAATGACACAACGATGCAGAAGCATATAGTCAAGTGCCCAAAGTTTCCTTAGGGCTCAAATCAGCTTATGACAAAACAAAATGTTTATATTTATGTCTGTATATGACAAGGTAAATACAGTTAGTATAAATTACCCACAACATTTCCAGTTAATTCCCGTTAATTCCCATGGAAAGTTTCCAAGTTTGAATATTCCCCGAATTTTGCAACCCTACAAATACCAGAAGCTCAACACCTCTTTTCTGTGTCAGCAGCGTCGGCAGGTAAGAAGGTGGCCAAGGCCGGCAGCAGCAGCTTCAAGAGGAGTGAGGAGTACGGCATTCCAGTGGAATTCCCGCGAGCAGGGTCGGTCATGAACCGTCAGGCCAGCAGAGAGTCGACTGATGGAAGCATGAACAGCTACAGCTCTGAGGGGAAGTACGTACGCACTCAAACCAAGCCTATCCACAGAATATAACCTATACTGTCATGGGGTGTTTATAATCATCGTGCTGTACAGTTGATGTTATACCGAAGGCAATCTATACTCTTCCATCTTTCAGAGGATACAATCTGACTCAATCTTAGGTTGTACCCACTGTACTGTAAACATATGTGGTTTGTCTCATACTGGTTTGTCAAGTAACAGCTGAGGAAGTAAGAGCATGCATCATCAGGAGGCCGGTTCCCTAAGGTGTCGCAAAAAAAGTAGACTATCATGCACATTGCACTTGCATAAAGTGCACATGAGACAGATTAAAAAGGATTTGTAAAAAAGAGTTGCAGAGGCTTGCAGTCCAAAATAAGACAAACTCCACAAATACTGAATCCCACATTTCCCATAATGCAACCAAAGGTATACTTTTGTCCTTCTTAATTGAAAAAACAGACATTTGTTAATTTTTGACATGGAAGTCAAATCCATCTACAGATAAAGAACACGTGTCGTTTTAAAAAATTTCATCACAGATTATTTTGTCGTCTTCCAAGGTCAGGAATAAAGTTTGAAACTCTGCCCCGACCCCCAAGCATTGACAAAGATAATGAAACACTGTGGTCATCACCATGATAGACAAAGGTAAAGTGTGGGAATGATTTTTCCTCTGGTGTGTGTCTGTGTGTGTCAGTCTGATCTTCTCAGGGATGCGTTTGGGTGCTGACAGTCAGTTCAGTGACTTCCTGGACGGTTTAGGCCCCGGTCAGCTAGTGGGCCGGCAAACACTGGCCACGCCTGCCATGGGTGAGTGACAGCCCTGGACAGCGCAACAAATATTATACATTATTATATATATATTTAATAAAAGGGAATTACCATTCTGTGTGTGTGTGTTGCTTTTTTAATTTAATTTTATCTGTTTTTTAATTTGACAATGTTTGCATTTGTCATTTCTAAATTTGTATTAACACTCTGTATGGCTCCTGAATATTCAGGTGATGTCCAGCTTGGTTTGATGGATAAGAAAGGTCAGCTGGAAGTGGAGGTGATCAGGGCACGAGGCCTTACCCCCAAACCAGGCTCCAAATCCCTCCCAGGTAACACACACACACACACACACACACACACAAGCATGAAACTTGAAAAATGGTGCAAAGACAAGTGTTTTACCGTCCTTTCAGATTCTAAGCCTTTTGGCTCATACCATTTTAAACTACAGTACCCAGAGTTGTGATCTACAAGTAAAAATAGTCAAATGGAGAACAAATTAAGTGCAATGTCCTGTAAAATGTTCTCATTTGAAGAACTACTGGTACTAAACAAGTGTTTTAAAATTGTGTAGTAGCATCATATTCTGCAAATTCATGTGCCATGAGGTTTACTGCCTCATTCCATTCTATTTATATATATAATTTAATATTATTTTGTTCTACTGTAGACTTTACACACACACACACACACACACAGATAGAGAGAGAGAGAGACAGAGTTTAGTTCAGGTTCAATATCAATATTATGAAGAGAAGTCACTATCCAGGTGAAAAACAAACAACACACACACACGATACATCAAACTTATAATGTAAATCCGATACTAAAGCCGGGCTCATCAGGAATGCCTCTTGCATCAAGTGACATAATCAAGTCACAAGATTCCACTGTTTTTACATTTACAACCCAACAAACTTTCTTCCTCCTCTCCCTCAATCTTCCTCTTCCTCAAAACTTTCTACTCTCCCTCTTCTCCTTCATTTCCCTTCTTGACCTCATACTTTTCATTCATCCTCCCTCTTTCTTTCAATTCCTCCCCTCGTCACCCCACCCCTCCATTCCCAGCTCCCTACGTGAAGGTGTACCTGCTGGATAATGGAACTTGTAAAGCCAAAAAGAAAACCAAGATTGCACGAAAGACCCTGGAGCCTCTCTACCAGCAGCCACTGCTCTTTGATGAGAGTCCACAGGGCAGGGTGCTCCAGGTAATGTCCCGTGTGGGGGTGGTTTTGTGGATGTGTGGGGTGGTGTGTACCCAGTCACATTTGAATTCCAAAAAGATGATCTTTTAATGGGAATGTCCTTCAAAAATGCAACAGAAGAGTTAAGAACCACATGTAATTATTATATTATATTATATTATATCTGTACCAGAGCTACAGACTTAAACTTTTGTCAAATTGTCTGAGATTTGACTTGGCCTTATGCTAATGTTAATTAAATGGTATATAAATTATTTTTGTCTTGACTGACCTGGGACTTTAGTGGAATTAGCTCACACTGATTTGGAGTTGGCCTGAATGATTTGATTTGGTCTGCCCCCTCAAGATTTGTGGCTGCCCCCTCATACATGCCTGTCTAGACCCGGCCCTGCTGCCCTATAGGACTTGAGAGCAGGTTTGGAATTGTTTAGGATTGGACGAGGATTTGGGGAGATGTATATTTATATCACCCTTAATCATTCATACTGTTTGTCTGAAATAAGAATGAAGACCTCTTAGACAGTATTTCTACTCTGCAGGAGTTTGCCTTCAAATTCACCAAATCCCTTTGACATACAGCAGGTAGAGAAACAAGATGACAAGGAAACATGATGAACCAGGGAAAGACGAACAAACTGACAAAGACAAAGGGAAGCGCAGATACTTACATACACAGGGAGGCTGCAGGGATTATTGAACACAAGTGAAACAAACTAGGAACAGGTGCTGACGATAAAAAACAGGAAGTAGAACTCCAAACACAAGAAGACCAAGGAAAATGTCCAAAAACTCTTTTAAGAGTCATACAAGACATGGAAGTTGTATTTGTGGCAAAAACTTAAAACTTGACTTGTCCTGAATAGGGTTGCAAAGGGGCGGAGAGTTTCCATGGGAATATTAAGCTCGGGAATTTTGGGAATTTTGAAAAAAGAAAAACTATGCAAATTAAATGCTGAGCAATAAAAACATCATTCAAAACTCGAATTTAAAAATGTTTTGAATGCAGCACCAATCCACGTTGAATTTCAACCCTCCACTGTGCCTTCTTCCATCACATGCACAGATAACTCCCAGCATCCTTCACTCTACAGCAGGGCTATTGAGGCCTGCTGTAGAGTGCAGGACTAGTCAGGTAAGTTTCCATGATATTACTGGGGAAAATATATTAGCATGCTGATTGAGGATTGTTCATCTGTTCATCTAGCCTATTTCCATTCATTTATCCATCAATTGTAAAATGTGTTTACAGACGATTCCAATTGTTTGGCTAACTATTTATATTTCACCCCATCCAATGTAGAAGGAAAGGCTTTGTACATTTGCAAATACTGTGCAAAGACCTATGTTAAGAATGACACAACGATGCAGAAGCATATAGTCAAGTGCCCAAAGTTTCCTCAGGGCTCAAATCAGCCTATTACAAAACAAAAAGTTTATATTTATGTCTGAATATGACAAGGTAAATACAGTTAGTATAAATTACCCACAACATTTCCAGTTTGTTAATTCCCGTATATTCCCGTTAATTCCCGTTAATTCCCATGGAAAGTTTCCAACTTTGAATATTCCCGGAATTTTGCAACCCTAGTCCCGAATGATAATTCAAAATAATTGGCAAGAGTACTTGAAATACTTCAGACTTTACTTTGACTCATCTGGAATGACTCTAATGTTACAAAGCTGTTTTGAAAGAATTTTTGGGGTTTGAAGAGCAGCACAGATTTCAATGAGAACTGATGAAATGGTCCAGGTCCAGGGTCGGGGGGGTGGGGGGGTCTGGATTCCCTGTTCCGGGAAAGAACAGGCAAATACTCACCGGCTGTGAACATTGTGTGAATAATGCGATGCGAAAATGTGTGTTTGGTGTGAACGCAGCATAAGAGCTATGCTGCTGCCAGTGATTTGTTCTAACACGTGCTGCATGTTATCATAAAGTGCATCTTGAACATAATAACAGGATATTTGAGATTTATAAATGGTGAAACTGAGCAGAACATTGTCTAGCTGTCATCTGGGACTCATGCCTTATTTAAGAAACTGAGGCAGAGGTCATATTACTGATAATGATAATAAAAAACTTTATTTGTACTGTACTTTTTTCACATATTGATACAGAGTGCTTTAGCCAACTGGAAGATGTAATTGAAGCATAATTGTATTACATTTAGATCAATTGGTTTATAAAGAAAGAAAGAACATGATAACCCTGACAAAAATGGTTAAGAATACAGCATGAAACTTGAAAAATGGTGAAAAGCCAAGTGTTTTACCATCCTTTCAGATTCTAAGCCTTTTGGCTCGTACCATTTTAAACTACAGTACCCAGAGTTGTGATCTACAAGTTGAAATAGTCAAAGGGAGAACAAATGAAGTGCAATGTCCTGTAAAATGTTGTCATTTGTTGTCATTTGTTAAGAGGGGGATTATTTGTTTATCCTTGTGTTCCTTTCCCTTCTCCAGGTGATAGTTTGGGGCGACTACGGACGAATGGACCACAAATGTTTCATGGGTGTAGCACAGATCCTATTGGAGGAGCTGGACCTTTCAAGCACGGTGATTGGCTGGTACAAACTGTTTCCGCCATCTTCTTTGGTGGACCCTACATTAGCTCCACTCACACGACTGGCATCTCAGACGTCATTAGACAGCTCAGGACCGCCGCCAGGCATTCGGTCCTAGTGACCGGATAGTGACTGCAACCCCCCCCCCCCAATATCCCTTAAATGACAAAATAATGGACCACAGCTACTGGACCACAGCTGAGCCGAGGGCGGAGATCCCACTCAAGAACAACAACCAGACGCCCTCGGTCAACCAGTGAAGAGCCAGACGGAGAGACAGGGAATGAGAGAGCGAGAAAGAGAGAGAGGGAGAGACAGAACTAGCCAATCAAAGCTTAGCTGGAGTCTGACAATCACGTCTCACACCTTCCCTCTTCCTCCTCCGTACACCTTTTTGTTTCCAAAGCTTAGCTTTCTTTGTTTTCCTCCTGACTCGCAGCAGTAGAGATTCTGTCCAACGTTTCTTCACTTCTCTCTACTGTTCCTTTCTTTTGTTTGTTTCATCTCACTGTTTTCGGGCAGCCCCTATCAGAGCACTCGACCCATGGAGAGTCCTCCACCCAGTAGCGCCCCAGCCAATCAGAGTAGAGCGTTCTGAATGGTCCAAACAGTGTGTGGGAGCTAGTAAGTAGCAAAATGATGCAGCTGTACTGTTACCATAGTAACAGTGTTGTTGTAGGTGGACACGCGGGGCAACGGTTTGGCACAGTTTGGTGACCCCTTCAGGTGAGGTGAGGGGGGGGGGCCTAGACGTGCACAATCCTTAGCCTTGTTGTGAGATATGATGAAAGCAAGCACAAGAAACGCTTGAGTCCTTTATTCTGAGAAACAGAAAGTTTCACTCTTTGTCCAAACAAAGAAGAAAGAAAAAAGAGGCCAAATTAACTTTATGCTTTTTTAACTTTTAATTTTTTGAATCATTTTTTTTTTACGTCTTTGTTTTGCCTAGAGTTCAGATTGGTACCGTAAGGTGCAGACTCCCTCTGTGTATGTGTATGGTTGGTTTTCGAGCAATGATGTGCCAAAGGCCGACAACAAAGGTCAGGTCCCATTCGCCCGAACACCCGTCACCCAGTCCTCACCCAGTCCTCCCCCCCCCCCCACCCCGTCTCTCCCCCTTCCTAAACCCTCACACTCCCCCTGTAGGAGGGAGCAGCATGACTCGGGGATGCCCCGCCCCCGGCCCCAAGCTGCATGCACGTTTCTTTCGTTCTGTTTGTTTCGTTATTTTGTTTTGTTCTCTTTCCTTTTTTTTGTAAAATCGAAAACGAGACAAATTAAACGAACAGTTCTCAAAAAACAAAAACAGAAAAAAGACTAGACTATGTGTGTTAGTTCCACATACTTTTAGGCCAGCTTGTATGTTGCATGTTCTTGTACAGTTTGCTCGTACTGAATATGAATACAAACCGAGAAAAGCCAAGCCATCCCCGCCCCCTCGCAGGAGCGGACCAATGAGGGGTGGGGGGGTCAACTCCACCCAGGCCACGCCTACCACTCTGGGTCTAAATATCCATATTCGGAAGTCTCCAGACAACAAACGATTCTGTTTGAGTTTTTCTTTGAACCCTTTGAACAACAGTGCTGTTCTGTAGTACTGAGCATCCTCGAGCCCCTGGTATCCCAGGATATGAGTAGACGTCTGAACTGTAGTTTACGACAGCCGGGGCTAGAGACAGAGATAGAGAATGTGTGTATAACAGCTAAATGTATATGAAGTATCATTATGAGTTTGACAGAAATGATAAAGATATAGATATATGAATATAAAAAGAGTGTATTTGACTGTACACCCAACACACACAGACATGCACACCTTGTACATACAAATCAGGATGAGCGGCTTGAGTTGAAGATATGAACAAATGAAACAACGCTGACACACAAACATTCCTGGTCTTGTCGAGGGGAGTTTGCGTCCCGTTGATGCGTTCGAGCTGCTGAGCGGCTCCGAGCCACAAGGGAGCGCTAATAAGCCTTTATTTTTGTCCCAGTTGAAAGAAAAATAAGCAGAACCAATTAGAACAAAGTTTACTTTCTCTTCCTCAAATGCCCCCTTCCCTGTTTATTACTATTGGTTTGGACTGGACTTCTACAACCAATGAGAGATGTGGTTTTGCAGACATATTTTGCGGATGTTTCTGTTGAAACCCTTGGCGGTGTGGCCGACTGCCTTTTCCTTTGTCAGTATTACTCCAGGGATACTGATTGTTTACAGCCCACGGCTCCCCACTCCCAAACCATGATTCTAGACGAAAGGCGAAGTATTCACTGCAACAGTTCTTGTTTGTATAACAGATGTGGCTCTACTGATGTGTATGTTTTATATTCAAGAGTTCATTTTTATTATTTACAAATAAAAGACTGTGTGGAAGAAGATCATGGCTTTTTCAAACGGAGTGGTCTCGAGTTATTGTGAATCACTGTTAATGGTTTTGCAATCGTTTACTTGTACTTGCTATTTCCCAGGTTTTTCCGTGGATCCACTGAAGGACTTGAAGGTAAGAGAGGTGAGAAAGTTCCATGTTCATGTGATGGGCTCAGTTTCCACTCACTTATCATTCAGTTGGTCTGTGAGTCAGATTAGCTGCTGTTAGTAAAGAGCGCAGGCATAATGGTTCAAACCCTGTCACTGAGAAAGGAAACAATGTTAAAGTAATAGTAGTAATATCACTGAGTTACCCATTTTTTTTTTTTCCATTTATATTATATTTTTGGCCTTTTATGTTGATAGTGTTAAGTTGATGGTGAGTAATTCCTGTGACTAATTGTATGACAAGTATTTGATTATTCTCTGAAAGTGAAAACTGCATTTTATGACTGACTCCAGATGATAGTCAGCTCCTCATCTTTTGCTTCTAAATTTTGTCCTTACCCATATTTACAGTTCCCATTTGACCTCGGACTCATCCTTGTTGTCCTCATCCCAGGCTTTTACTGCCATCTTGTGGTGTAACTCGGGATCACTTGTTTTAATAACACCTTAACTCCAGGGAGATGTTCGGTCTATTTCCCTCAGTTCAACAAACCTGTCCCCAGGTTTTATATACAAATCAGTATTTTCCAGACAGTATATTCAGTCGTTCATACAACAGTGAGGTGTCGGGACAACCATGTCCAAGTTTAAACTGACTGATGGTTTACATCTACAAAAGACAAGGGTTGACATACAATGTAAAATATGTTCTAACACGTGCTGCATGTTATCATAAAGTGCATCTTGAAAATAATAACAGGATATTTGAGATTTATAAATGGTGAAACTGAGCAGAACATTGTCTAGCTGTCATCTGGGACCCATGCCTTATTTAAGAAACTGAAGCAGAGGTCATATTACTGATAATGATAATAAAAAACTTTATTTGTACTGTACTTTTCTCACATAATGATACAGAGTGCTTTAGCCAACTGGAAGATGTAATTGAAGCATATTTGTATTACATGTAGATCAATGGGTTTAGAAAGAAAGAAAGAACATGATAACCCTGACAAAAATGGTTAAGAATACAGCATGAAACTTGAAAAATGTTGCAAAGACAAGTGTTTTACCGTCCTTTCAGATTCTAAGCCTTTTGGCTCGTACCATTTCAAACTACAATACCCAGAGTTGTGATCTACAAGTTAGTAATCAATGGAGAACAAATGAAGTGCAATGTCCTGTAAAATGTTGTCATTTAAAGAACTACTGGTACTAAACAAATGTTTTAAAAAAGTGTAGTAGCATCATATTCTGCAAATTTATGTGCCATGAGGTTAACTGCCTCATTCCATTATATTTATATATATAATTTAATATTATTTTGTTCTACTATAGACTTTACACACACACACACATACACACAGAGAGAGAGATAGAGAGACAGAGAGAGAGAGAGTGTCAGGTTCATCATCAATATTATGAAGAGGAGTCACTATCCAGGTGAAAAACAAACAACACACACACACGATACATCAAACTTATAATGTAAATCAGTGCAGCCAGCCGACATCATCAGTGACATGTTAAGCTCTTTAGCGCCCTCTTGCGGGGAGCGGAGTGAACTGAATTAATTTATTCAAACCAATGGATTTTTTAGATTTCTCTCTCGTTCACCCCTTCAACATAATGTTGTGTTTATAAATGATTTAGAGAGAAAGACAGTAAATAAATCATTAATTAAAGAGTAAATATTAACGGTAAATAATAAGTATAATAAAGTAAGTACTTAAGTGTTTCTGCTCAACTAAACCAGCATGAGAAAAACCTAAATGACACCTTCAGTACACTACCATATGGACTTCAGTGTTTTAACTAACATGAATATGATCATATTTAGTCATGTTTCCCCACTAAAAGGACCAGTACTCATATATTTGGGTAAATTAACATGCCTGACAACTCCTTTGTTCTGTGATCTTTAACACCCCAATCATTTGAAGTCTTCTTTTCAGGCTTTTAATGTCCTTTGAATTCAATGCTGATGTTTTTCATAAATGCCCCTGCAAACAACTTAAAACCACCTGCATTCGTGACTCAGTTCACAGATCAGAGTGAGAATGAATGAGACGACCTGTGTCTCATACCATAGCTCCTCATTTCTTATTTATAACATCAGGGAAATTGTATTGATATCTAATGAAACATGAGATGTGAAGAGCTCTGTGTCGCCCACCTCTGAGATGATGAAGGTTCCTCCATACAAGTCTGGAAATAAAATATAAAGCAATTAAATCAGTATAATAAAGACTTTTTATCCCACAAATATGTTTCAAAATCATTCTTGTCCACATATACAAGAACTCATTGGCTTTCTTTTTAGCAAATTGTCACAATTAATGACACCAAAACCTCACAACCACATTTCAGTAGCTGAATAGTAAAACCTTCCTCATTGCTCGACTATCACTTGATAGATCTTCATAGAACTTTGTAAAAAATATTAAATGCCAAAGCCATAATCCTGTGAGGTTGTTTCACTCAAACTGACATGGGAGACTTGTGTTGTTTGTGTGTTTTTGTGTCTATATCTATGTCTCCCTCTGCCAAGATTTCTAAATTCTCTGCTCGAACCTTCAGAAAATATACTTCAGAATATTGCGTCACGTTTGACTAATAATCACATGGTCACACGTTCTTTTCTTTCCATAAAAATCAGAGTTGGTTGGATTCCACATGTTCTTATAGCAGGTTTGTAATCCTCTAGTGTTCAGTAATGAACCATGGCGCTTATTGCGTACTTTTTATTACCAGAACAAATTAAAATGACACAGTGAGATGTGTCTTATTACCTTTTCTCCTGCCTGCGTGTAAAAAAACAAGTTATAACTTATACCAGACAGAAAACTGCAGACTGGCTTTTTTTCAACAGATTTATAAAATCTTTGGAATCTTTTCTTTCACAAAGGGAAACAAGTCATTCATTCAGCATTTGTCCTGAAAGGAAAACATCATAGATATATAGATATTTGTATTGGTACGTGATAGTAACATGTTGACAGTCATCGTTGTCTCAGACAGACAGACAAATACAGATGTGTGTGTACTTGTACTTATATATTTGTGAGGACTTTTTTGAGCACAGACCTTGCAGAGTGAGGACATTTTCTTAAGTATCTTTAAATGGGTTCCAGAAAGATCCAGATCTGGATTGTTTTAGGGTTAAGACTTTTACGGTTATAGCATTTAGTTTGGATGGTTAGGGTTGGGTAAGGGGAATAGAATATACCTATGAGTGTCTACGACTAAGATAGAATGTGTGTGTGTGTGTGTGTGTGTGTTTTTGTGTGTGTGTGTGTGTGTGTGTGTTAGACACAGAAGGGTGTCATGTCACAATAGATTTGTTATGTTCTCTCTCGGTGTTAGTGGTTTGAAAGGCCTCCTGGTTTCAGCGCTTCAGAGCACATTAGGAGCTCACTGCTCTCATTACCGCACTATTCCCCCGCACCGCCCGCACCGCCCGCACCGCCGCTTAATCCAATTAGAGGGCGGAGCTTTTTTGGAGGGGGTTTATTCTATTGATATTAATTAAAGATACATAATCTATCACTAAGATTCGTGAGGCTCACACTTCCAAAGGTAGAAGTGGATTCACTTCATCACCGATCACTGCTGCTGCTGGACTGACAGAGTCAATCAACCGGACAATGTTTAATATTAGACTCCTTTAGACTAATATAACTGACTTAAAGACCGTAATGGATAAAGCAAAATTATAAAAATGTTGATGAATGATAATAACTTTCTTTTGCGACTAAACACCCAGCATAGAGAAAATTAAAAATTAAAAAACAGGATTTATTTCATTCCATTAGACAATAGAGATTCCTGTAGCGCATCGGACTCTCTCTCTCTCTCTCTCTCTCTCTGTGTGTGTGTGTGTATGTGTGTGTGTGTGTGTGTGTATGTGTGTGTGTGTGTGTGTGTGTGTGTGTGTGTGTGTGTGTGTGTGTGTGTGTGTGTGTGTGTGTGTGTGTGTGTGTGTCTGTGTGTCTGTGTCTGTGTCTCTGTGTGTGTGTGTGTGGTGTGGTGTCGGGATTGGTGAGTTTTAGTTTCATTTTTTAAACACAAAGAATCGTACCAATGCAAATTGTATTATTGTTAAGAATTATTTTTAATCAATTAATCATTGAATTCATCTTGAATATAGGCTTCATCAATAATATCAGTTATTATATGTTTTTTTCTAACGAATTTCCCCCCCACTCCTTATATCTCATCTTCATCCAATAAAGACAAACTCTTCTTTATTTCTCCTCTGAGTTCGTTTCAACATTTCTGTTCATTTTGCCTGTTTCCCTTTAATCATCCCCATCACTTCATCTCCGACCTAAACCTGTTTTACGCTCCGGTCCTCAGGGACCCCTCTCTACGGTTTCCTCCGCTCTTACACTCACCGTACTTGGTCACTAGGGGGAGCTAGAGTCCGCGTTTGGAGACGTGAACGACCTCGTGGCTACAACCACTGCAGCTGCACATTCTGACGGAGTTTGGACGACGTGTTATTTCACTGATAATTAGATTAAATTATTATATCTCTTCCAAACAAGACCGTTTTTTTTACAGCGGTTTCCCTCCGCTTCAGTGAGTCCAGCTCATGTCCCCTGAACAAAGGTGAGAGATGGTCACACAACCTGAGCACCTTTTAAAATTAAGTTCACATCTTATTTGTTGTTTTATTTGTTGCTGTATTTAAAGTCAACTATATGCTTATTTCTATTCCTCAAATGTGAATCAAACATCTGGATTTAATAATAACTCCAATACTTCCAATTGATTTTAGACATTTTCCCACAGATGTTTTCAGGTTTGCATACAGCAGTCAAAGCCTAAATCATGGGTGAAGATGATGTGTTGAAGTACAACACGGGCCCCGGTAGACCCCTATATACTGCCACGTCTCCTGACTGTATCGATCCTCACAGCTATACATAACCTCCCCTCACAACACAAGAGAAAAAAATTACTGAGACTGTCCCAGGAGCATCGTTCTCCTCCCGTCATTCATCTTCATCACAACCCGTTTAGTGAAAAATTAACAAGGACTTAACCAGACGAACCATAAACACGTCCGTGCGTTAACCTATGGATGGATGGATGGATGGATGGATGGATGGATGGATGGATGGATGGATGGATGGATGGATGGATGCCCAGTGCGGGTCCCAAATTCAGAATCTTTTTTTTCATTTGACACCTCTCTCAGCCACTTGGGTCAAAGTTGAGATTCCCTTGTTCTTGCTGTAATTCTCACACCGTGTCCAGAGATAATCACACAAAGTAACGGAGCTCTCTCCTGGCTTCTATACATGCGACTGAGGGTCTGTCTTCACTGGGGATGGAGGGGGTGTGCGGTGGTGGGTCGGGTGGGGGGGATAGGGGGGGTGATAATTTGGTATATAGCCGTGTAATCCCGCCTGATTTCATCTAATACCCCCGGTCCGACGCAACGGCGTGCGCGCACATCCCCCGATGTGATAATAGCGCGTTGTGAAATCCAGCCAGCTCCAGTTCAACTAAAGCTTTCGGGATGGAAGGATGGAAGGGTGGTGGTGGTGGTGGTGGAGCTGGGGGGGACGGTGTGTGTGTGTGTGCACGCTCGCCCGCTGTGTATAGGCTTCAGGGGTGCAGGGGGGGGGGGACAACCAGAGCCATAAATTCATCCGCAAAAAAAGCCAGGGACTGATTTAACAAGGATTTGGAGATAACCCCCCCCCATCGGAAATAAACGCGTGAAAACGGAAAACATAGAAAGCTACATTTCTTTTTTTTAAAGCTCTGGACGTGTTTTACCCGATTTGTTCGTCCAAAAGCAAAAAAAAAATCTCTTATAGTTTTGTTATTTCAACCCATAAAAAAAATGAAGAATTCCTTAAGTAACAAAAGCTGCAGAACCAACGGGAGAAGTTACAGGCCAAACAATGAACACTACACATGTTTTAATAACAGCTGGGATCACTATGAATCCTTTCACCTATTTATCAAATTACATCAAGCTAAAAAAATCATGCCGTTTCCGGCAGGTATAAAAATGTTTTTTTTAAATTCTACCGCTGATGGGTTAAATCCACCGGCAAAACATATCCGCGCATAAATAATTCTGGACTTGATTATCCCCGGTGGATGTTTTGCTTATGATGATTACAGGCGAGAGAGAGAGCAGATCGTTTCATTGAAAAAAAAAAAAACCCGAACATGACGGTCAGGGCCTCTTCCAGCTCGGGTCGAACATATTTGATGGAGCATTTTAATTCTGACTCTGTGAATACGGTAATGTCAGTTTGCGTCGGAGCGTCTTTTTACGCACCGGGGTTTGGGGGGAATTACGACAAAAGCGAGGATAGAGAGAGACAGGGATAAATTAAAGGTGTGTGTGTATATGTGTGTGAGTGTGTGTGTGTGTGTGCGATTGGGGGGCTGATTTATCTCAGGAGCCCCTCCCGGTCATTTCCATATATTAAAATGCGCCGCCAGTCACTCAATTTCCCCGGAGCTGTCGTGCGTGTAGGCAAAGGCGGACACGTGACCACCGGCGGTTCCGATGCCCTCCCTCCGCTCCTCTCTCGCACTTTTACAAAGACCAAATTCCCCCGCGTTTTATGAACCGTTATCAAAGTCCATTCACTCGCTGCGTGTATAAGTGCCGAGTATATGGGCTGATCAAAGTTGTACAGGCTCCTTTAACAAGCGAGAATAAAAGTGCTGAATACTGGGAATAAAGTTAAAGATGGCGGAGTGTGGCCTACATGTGGAGCCGGATATTTACACACTGCGATATCACACCTGAGTGCGGCCTTCTGCAGACCTCCCCCCGATTCCTGCGTTCTCAAGATTAAGAAATAAAAGATTAAATGTGGACACACACACACACACACACACACACACACACACACACATACTGCTGAACCTCCACATTAAACATGCACCCTGACTGATTTATGATGGACCCGGCGACGCGCTGCCATTTACATATAGAGATTCCCCTGCGCGCTCCCCGAGTCCGAGCTTTGATCAATGTCCTGCCTTGACTTGGAGTGTGTGTGTGAGTGTGTGTGTGTGTTGGGAGGGATGGATGGGGTGGGTTGTATAAAGTCGTAGAAGGAGGAGGAGGAGGAGGAGGTATGGAGAGGAGGAGATGGGAGGAAAAGAAAAGGGGAGAAAACATTCTTTGTTGTTACCAGATGGAGCGGGGTGTAGGGAGAGGTCAAGGTTACTGCTCTCGGATGTGTGTGTGTGTGTTTGTGTGTGTGTGTGTGCGTGTGTGTGCGTGCGCGAAAGGGCCCCTTTAAGTGTGGGCACCAATTGGCGAGGGCATGGGCTCACGTTCACAAGTCTGTTTCCCGAGACAGGACGTGTGTACACAACTAAAGTGCAACAATCAATACGTGTAACGCAACGCGGACGACTGTTACACACCAGACAACACAACACTTGGGTTCAGGCAACAGGAAGCACAACGAGGTTCTGGATCTTTCAACAACCATCACCCAAGTGCAGCGAGAGTCTGAATCGAACCACAAAAATGTTTCATAATAACGTCAGTTTTAAGTTGTAATATTGTAAGTATGAGTGCGGAAGAAAGCAGGAAATAAAATTCATGATTTGTGAAAATATTTGTTTCATATAAGGCGACTTGCCAAATTAAGAGCATGTCCTTATTTGGTCCTTTATAAGTAGACATGGGATAATCGTTCACCATCCAAACGCCACGGCAGCTTTGGCAGTTTTGGTGCCAGGAGTTTTGCCACATGACGCCAGTTGTTGTGCATCCTGTCAACACAACACACGCCATAGAAGCTGAGAATAGACCCCGAGTGGACGAGATATAGTCCCAGGTCTTTCTGCGGAGCTGCTTTTAAAGACCACTCCGCCGTGTCACCCGGACCGGAGAGGCTTCCGGTTCCCGGGTCCGGTTCCACGGGCGCGGTGGTGGTCGCCTGTTGCCGCGCAGGACATCCCGAAGCCCGGGGAGGAAAGCGACCCTTCTCCCGGTTATATATATATCCCCTAAACACATCCCTTCTTTATCCAAAGGAACACCCAGGAAGTGAAGCTCACTGGGGTGTGGAAGTGTCATCTCTTTAAAGCGCGTTTATTACATGGATGAGAGGGGAGGATGTTTTTTTTTCTCCATGTCTCCATCACTGTGTAAACTCCAAATCAGCGCAATGTCCCTACAATAACTTATTTTGCATTACATTACATTATATTACATTTAGCTGACGCTTTTATCCAAAGCGACTCACAATAAGTGCATTCAACCCCGAGGGAACAAACCAAGAACAACAAGAATCAAGAAAAGTACTTCAAAAATAAAGCAAAACTACAAATTGCTATTTTAGTGAGTGCCATTAAAGTGCTACGGAATTGTTAGTTTCAAAACACACAAGTGTCCAAATTTGGCAAATAAAAATACACAAACCGACACAAAGTTCAACACAACGCACCCACATTTCTGAATCGACGTTTATTCTTCTGTGTATAATTTGACACACTATACGTCGGATTGGATTCCCGTTAGATTCTGAGCGCA